>NC_073302.1:183471913-183771913 GCF_027595985.1 Sorex araneus | reverse complement strand
GAGACGTTACTGGTGCCCACTTGAACAAATCGATGAACAATGGGATGACAGTGACAGTGACACCATGAGATGCAGTTACAACTGCATGTTTAACTTTCAGTCATACAATAATCGAACACCCATTCCTCCACCAGTACAAATATTCCACCACCAATGTACACAGTGTCCCCCTTCCCCCATTCCAACCCTCCCTGTGCCTCTATGGCAGACAAGTTTCCCCATACTCTCTCTCTACTTTTGGGCACTATGGTTTGCAATACAGATACTGAAAGGGTCTCACATTTGGTCCCTTTTCTACTTTCAGCACACATATCTTATTCTGAATGATCCCTCCAACCATCATTGACTTAGGGATTCCTTCTCTATTCTTCCTGCCTTCTCCATCAGCTCATGAGGCAGGTTTCCATCCATGGAGCAATATTCCTGGCCCTTATGTCTATTGTCCTTGGGTGTCAGTCTCTTATTATGTTATTTTATATTCCACAAATGAGTTCAGTCCTTCTATATCTGTCCCTCATTTTCTGAATAATTTCATTTAGCTAATACTCTCCATGATCATCCACATATAAGCAAATTTCATGACTTCATCTTTCCTAACAGTTATATAGTATTCCATTGTGTACATGCACCAAAGTTTATTTTGCCAATTGTCTGCTTTCCGGCACTTAGGTTGTTCCCAGATTCTGGCTAGTGTGAACAGTGCGACAATGAACATACAAGTGCAGATGTCATTTCTACTGTGCTTTTTTGCACCCTCAGTATATATTCCCAGAAATGATATTCTGGGCTCATATGAAAGCTCAATTTCTAGTTTTTTAAGGAATATCCATATTGTTTTCCAAAAAGGCTGGACCAGTCGGCATTCCCACCAACAATGAAATAGAGTCCCTTTCTCCCCGAATCTGTGCCAGCGCTGGTTGTTGAAGTATGTTAATTATTTTGTGTATTTTGTAGTGAAAACTTTTCTAAGCATTTGTTTATTTAGACATCATCAATATCAAAATATTTTATTAACTCCTGAGCAATGCCATAGCTAAATCCATCCTCCATTCTCCATTCTCCATCCCACCTGCTCTTTGCGTTTCATCTTCTCAGCCTTTGTGTTTACTTTATTTTTCATATAGAATATTCCCCGTCTGTTCTCAGAGGCTTTATGAATCCTAATATTTCGCTTGAAAGCCCATGTTGACAGATTAATCCCTCTCTTTGAATTCTGAAAATCTATATTTTTGACTCTATTGTGTATCAAATACTTTGTGTCAATTGCAGACACTGCCATTTCAGATTTCCCTTCTCACGGTGAAACTCAGGAATTTGCTATGAGATGGAATAAAGACTGAGTTTGTGATCCCACTCCTGCCTTAATCACAGAAACCATTACTCTGTGCTGACTACTTCAAAGAGAGGCCCCACTCTTCTGTGAGCAGTTAGGAGTGTGGAAACTGGATGTTTGTTACAAAGGGGAATTGGACAGAAAACAATCAGACAAAACTAATATGTACCAAAATGAGATGCTGGGTTGAGCTTTGTCTCACATTTCCCCTTTTTAATATTATTTTTTTCACCCAGGCATGGATATTTAGCCTGCAAACTAGATACACTGCAGTCAGAAGCAGATTCTGTTTACTGTGGCCACAGGTCCAGCTTCCTGCCTTTCCTGTGCCGGTTTTTGTCACTACCCTCCCCAGTCTCTAGCCTTTATCCAGGCACTTCTTGCCAAGACATTATCCTGTGCACATCGTCCCTTGCACATAGCTTCCAGTAAGGCACCTGCATTCCTTCATGGCTTTCTTTCAGTTTCTATTTACAGCGAGATACAAAGCACCCTCGACTCTATAGCAACTACATTTCCTTGTGTGATGTTTGCTTTACATATCTAAGCTCTGCATACTGGAAACTTATAAAGAAAATTGTGCCTTTAATATGAACATAAAAATAAAAAAATATGAACATAAAGAAATTACATGTACTTTAAATATATATCCATTTTACACATTTCCTTTTATTAAGTATTCATTGATAATACATTTTAGGAACTTCTTTTTTGCTGGAAAATTATCGAGAATTTTTGGGTCCCAGTCTTAATGTTTAGAAAAAATATTGAGAAAGACATTAGACAAACATGAAATATATTTATGGTATTTTTCTAAAATGAAAATATCTCAATGGAATTGGGAGTCCAAGAAAAAAGAAAGATTTTGTTTTGCTTTGTGCTTCTAAGTAGCTTTAAGAAAACTTCCAAGGTTAAGTTTTTTTAATTTAATTTTTAATTTTAATTTTTTTTATTTTATGAAGTCATTGACAATATTTGACTACATTTAATATTCAAACACCAATACCACCCTCATTACACCTTCCCACAATCATATTTCTGTTGTTTCCAACCAATCCCTATCTGAAAGCAAAACCTAGATCACGTATTTTGTATTGTTTGTTTTGAAAAATCACTGAAAATGCTACAAAAAAGTATCCTTAGAGGAAAGAGTGTGAAGATTGTTATATTTCACCCAGGGGCCATTAAGTCCTTCTATAAGAGATCACTAACATGTTGTTAAAGGTTGAGCCTTGTGTGCTTTTGTATATATACCTGTTATATATATGTATATATATATACATACATACATATATACATATATATATATACATATGTGATTCAGGAATAGGTTCACTCATGTGTGAAGCTTGCTCGAGCATGTGGAGAGAGGCAGTGAGTGTGGCAGCGGTTGAGTTCTGAAGGTTTTAAGCTGCTGAGACTGGTCCGTAGGGCGGGGAGGGCTCTCACCCACACCCCACTCCTGGGTATCCTGAGTGAAATAGCCTGGCGTGGGGTCCAGCAGCATGGTTTTCAAAATTAACCTTTTAAGATATAAAGGTGTGCTTAATTTTTTTTGGTTAGCAGCAGAGTAAAGTACAGGCCATGTTCCAGGAGCAAATTATATGTGGGTAACATATAGAAAATATTTCCCAGGAGAACGGGTTATTAAATATTAAATAGATTACTAAATTATTGGACTGAGATGGGAATTTCCGAAAATAATACATATCATCTAGATAAAGGGTTGTGAAGGTGTATGTGATGTGTACACCACCATAGGGAAGGAAACACGCATGTAGATTTTAACCACCGGGTAAAAATATGGCTGTGATGCAGCAATGCTACATATAGGGAATAGAAGTTTTTGTAAGTTACTGAATGTTTAACAGAAGATTTCTTGGCTTCATTAAAAAGGAAATCTGCAAAAATGGATTACATGAACAACTTCATCAACTTTGGGTTCTCAACATTTTGTGTAGTTGAATCGATATAAATAAACACAGATGACTAAATGGAGACTTTGATGAAGTGAATTTTGAGTACATGACAAATAAGACTCTAAAATCTTCTTTAGAAATTCTAATGCTAAGAAAGTTTTAACCCAGATTCTGCCTACTGAGTGTGCTTTATGCATAAGCCAGCAATATTTGCATCACCTTGGAAACATGACATAAAACTCGACACTTTCATTTCCACCAATAATGTTTATGTTAAGACTGTAGCACTATAGCACTATCATAGCACTGTCACCCAGTTGTTCATCGAATTGCTCGACCGGGCACCAGTAACGTCTCCATTGTGAGACTTGTTGTTACTGTTTCTGGCATATCAAATACGCCACGGGCAGCTAGCCAGGCTCTGCTGTGCTAGCGGGATACTCTTGGTAGTTTACCGGACTCTCCAAGAGGGACGGAGGAATCGAACTGGGGTCTGCCACATGCAAGGCAATGCCCTACCTGCTGTGCTATTGCTCCAGTCCACATTAAAATCTGGAGTTAAAATTTTTTACCAGATAATTTGTATGAATATCAGTTTTTGAGAGTCTCTTGTCCGCATGCCTGACTGTCTTCCCCGGGGCCCTTTGGAGGGGATGGGCTCCAGCTTCCCTCCCCACCCCAAGTGGAGCTTCTGGCGGCCCAAGACCACCGGAACCTAGCTGAAGCCATGCTGGAGGCTCCTCTCTACACGTTCGGACAGGTCTCATGCATGAAGCTACTGGCAGAGGAACTCAGGTGTGTGTAATCCCATCAACGGCCAACATCCAGAGAGAGACTCAAAAGCAAGCTCTCAGAAGCGATATCTTTAGCCTGCTTCTCCCTTTCGGAGAAACTGGCAGTCTTCTGAGAGTTTCCTGCCCACATGGGACAGCCTTGCAAGCTTCCCATGGTATATTTATATGCAAAATCCAGTAACAAGCTGGATCTCATTCCCCTGACCCTGAAGAGCCCCCAGTGCAACATCGTTGGGAGGGCCAAGTCCAGATGGACTTCTAAGATTTCAGGGAAAGGATGAAATGAGATGTTACTGGGCCTGCCCAAGAAATCGGTGTTTAACGGGCTATTGTGATCATGATCATGATCAGTTTTTGAGTCATTTATAATTAGGTCTGCTGGAACTATCTAAGTTGATTTTTGAAAAGCATGTAGGTAGGTTGAACAGATAGCTCAAGTGAAGGAATGCATGCTTACAAGAGCAAAGCCTGAATTTTACCATTTTATTGCATGCTCTCCTAAGCATTGGAATATAGATCTGCTAACCATGGAGCACTGTTGGATTTGATGTTTACTGGAAAAATTTAAATAGAAACAGATACCTGTAGAACTCACAGAGAAATTCTGGCTCAGTTATTATAAATATCATCTTAAGAGCTCCAAGAAAATACAGTTAGGAGCCAGGAATGCAAACTATACACATTACTATACTATTACTAGCACTATTACTTGGACCTACAAGTGTCAGATATTTGGAGAACACTTCCTTATTTTTAAATTGTACATATTTTGATTAAAGTGTAACTGGAGGGCGAATGATAAATGTTATTTTTTCTTCTCTAAATGTATTGCCAAATAAAACAACATTAATGAGAGTCTCCCTAAATATTCTTTTTTTTCCCCTAAATATTCTATGTGACTTCACTATTAGATTGATTTGGTAGGAGATAGAAGAACAAAACTGCACCTCCAAGATAGAAGTTTAAATATTCATATTGTAAGTGCATAATGTCCTGCTTTTAGTTAAGATAAACTTTCAGGGCATCTGTGATTTTTCCTTGTGAACTGATATGGATAGCCACCGGGTTTTGAGGGACTTTAAAATGACAGCCAGTGTGAATTGTTGCCACACTCAATTTGCAAGGGCAGAGTTTCAAGCTAGAATAATTGCCTATTCCACCCCAGAGGTGGACTGCTGACTGCTTCATTACCGGCTGGATGAAGCAGGGCATGAGCAATTTCAGACAATGTGAGCCATGCTCCTTTACACTACCCATGGGTGCTCGTTCCCAAATCTACTTATTCACTCTCCCCAAGTGACAACAGACACATTTTGCTTGCTGAAAGGTGATCTTGATGGAACTAAAGGAGTTGTGCAAATGCACCTGTGTCCCTGCTCTCACCTCTTTCCACAAAGGCAATCATTAGTCTCATTAGTCATCGTGGAATCTTCAGAGAGAAATCATATTGTGGAATCACTGATTTGTTTCTTCCATTATTAATATTTTCCCATCTAACTGTATCCAATTCCTTAGCTGAGTGGAGGGCTATTCTTTAATCTATTAGTAAGTGCATTGCATTTAAATCTCAGCATACAATAGTCCAGTGAATTTTATTAAAAATTGGATGGGGGGCACAACCTGGAGGTTCCCAGGGGGCTATCCTGGTCCTGTGCTAGGAACCGAATAAGAGTATGGATTTGACTGGGTGCTGCAGCATGCAAGGCAAGCACCTTAAAACCACGAAAGCATGTTGTAATGGACTATTTAGGACCTAGCCTTGATTCCAAGTAGTTCTATAGGAATGTGTATAAACCTCGGGATGCAATAATTTCACTCATTTATGGATAGCTTTCCCAAGCAGTGCTCCAGAGCCCAAGAGTAACTCAGTGATACTCAGCCTGGTGGTATGGCCCTGTGAGTTCCATGCTCTGCCTAGCCTGTGGAGCACTGTGGGCTTGACTATTGCATTTAGAACTTTGTGTGCTAAATACAAACTATTGTGAGAAGCACTTAAGGTGGAACATTTTTGTCATCACTCAATTTATTTCTAGTTGTACATTAATCTGCAGACCAAAATGAACTTGCTAAAAAAACAACTCATTGACAATAATAAAGATGGTTTCGTTCTGAGTAACATTAACGCGTCTGTGACTTTTAAAGGAAATGTTACTTGATTCAGAAATCAATGTCAAATTTTCACTCATAATTATAAACTACAATTTAAATCCAAATTTGTCACACGTAACATTAAACATTGTTTCTGCTACATTTGAAAACACAGTGGAAATGCTGGAAAGAATGAAATTAAAGCAAGTACGGTCAATGTATTTGATCATTTGTTAATATTTAATTACTTGGTATTTGATTTTACTATATCTACATATAAATCTGTCTCTGTATTGTGATACATGCAAAACAAAAATGCACGCAACACTGGAACAAAGTATAAACAAATGATTTTTATTATTTTTTTAATTAATTTGTTCTTTTATTGAATCACCATGTGGAAAGTTACAAAGCTTTTAGGTTTAAGTCTCAGTTATACAATGCTTGAACACCCATCCCTTCACCAGTGCACATATTCCACCACCAAGAATCACAGTATACCTCCCCCACACCTCCCCAACCAAACAAATGTTTTTTTAAATCATGAACCACCAACAAAGTTAGAAATACAATAATAATATACTTTAAAATCTTTGCCTTCTGTATCATTATACTTTCTTTAACAAATAATTTCTTATTTTATTGTAATATTTAATAGATATTTAGAGTCATAAACCACAGTCCTGCAATTCACCTCTTTGACATTAGTATTCAATGGTATTCAATGCACTTATGGGGTCCTATTGCCAGAGTCAAAGTCAGAGCATTTTGTCAACTCCCCAACCTTCCCCAATCTCTCTCCATATTGTCACTCAGAGTACCAGATAAACTAATTTGCTTTATGATTTTATTCATGTTCCTATTTGGGAAATAATAAATAAATGGAATCTAGTCTGTCCTTTTTTTATTCAGTGTTTTTAAATTTCATTCACATTTTAAAATATCAGTATTTTATTTTAATAACTGAATAATATTCTATTACATAGATCTGGTATATTTTTAGCCATTATGCACTAGTTGGCATTAGATAATTTCTACCTTTTGTTTAATATACACTAGTATAAATATTATATGTGACTATGTTTTTGTTTTTCTTAAATATACACCTGAGAATTGGGTTAATTTTTTAAATGCTATTTAGTTCAATTATTTGAGAAACTCTCAGA
Source organism: Sorex araneus (assembly GCF_027595985.1). Classification (NCBI taxonomy): domain Eukaryota; kingdom Metazoa; phylum Chordata; class Mammalia; order Eulipotyphla; family Soricidae; genus Sorex; species Sorex araneus. The sequence continues at coordinate 183,764,613 of NC_073302.1, read as the reverse complement.
GAGTCTCTTGCCCGCACGCCTGGCTGTCTTACCCGGGGCCCCTCGGGTACCGGCAGAGGAACCCAGGTGTGTGTAATCCCATCAACTGTCAACATCCAGAGAGAGACTTAAAAGCAAGCTCTCAGAAGTGATATCTTTAGCCTACTTCTCCCTCAAGAAGAAACTGGCAATCTTCTGAGAGTTTCCTGCCCACATGGGACAGCCTTGCAAGCTTCCCATGGTGTATTCATATGCAAAATCCAGTAACAAGCTGGATCTCATTCCCCTGACCCTGAAGAACCCCCAGTGCTACATCGTTAGGAGGGCCAAGTCGAAGTAGACTTCTAAGATCTCAGGGGAAGGATGAAATGAGATGTTACTGAGCCTGCCCGAGAAATCTGTGATTAACAGGATATTGTGATTGTGTGTGATTGTGATTTGAGAAACAGTCTGTTTATCAATGCAATTGCTTCATCTTACATGCCCAGCAGGGGTAGAGGATATTTAAGATTCTCAATGTCTTTTTCAGCAAAATGTTTTTAACTTTGGGCTGCCAGTCACCCTATTTAGAATAATGTCATCTTTACTTGTGATTTTTTGATATATATTTCTATGATGACACTAGTATCTTTTCTTGTGACTGACCATTTTCATATCTTCTTTGGAAAAATATCTAATTCTTTAGTTCATTATAGCATTTTTCCCTCTTGTTTTCCCTTTTTGTATTTTGCTTTGTTTTTTTGGAGGACTGTATCTAGTGGTGCTCTGTCTATACTACCAATTTTGTGTTCAGGAGATCATGTGATGGCAGTGACTTAACCTGGATATCCTGAATGTAATGTATGTGCTCAGTTGAGAGAGGTACTATTCTGAACTCATTTGCTGACATTTTAGCACTGGATTGTACAGGCTTTAGTTTTTTTTATTATTATTATCAATTTTTTCATTAAAACACCATGAGTTACAAAGTTATTCATAGTTAGGTTTTTAACCAAACTTCCCTCCACTGGTGGTCACAGGTTTACTCTCCTACCCCCACCCCAGCCACAGCCCACTGTCTTCACAGGCACCTTTTACGTTTGGTTATTAAAGTTTAGGTCTCATGATTTTAGTTTTATAGACACTATTATCCAAAAATGCCACAGGAACAACTGAATAATAAAGAGACATGCTTGGGGGCTGGAGCAATAGCACAGCGGGTGGGGTGTTTGCCTTGCATGTGGCTGACCCAGTTTCAATTCCCAGCATCCCATATGGTTCCCAAGCAATGGGAGGAGCAAATCCAGGAGTTACCCCTGAACATTGCTGAGTGTGACCTCCCCGAATTATTTTTTTTTAAAAAAAGAGACATGCTTGGCGTGAAAACTACTGAAATTGGGAAGTTTTTTCAAAACCATAGTCTGGAGAATGAACTTCAAAGAGAGGGAGTTAGAGACAGGGTCTGGTTTTGTGCCCAGCAGATATCGAACAATGTCATCACATACTTATTCTAGTAGCGTTTCAGGAAACCCATGGTATTCCCAAGGGGGAACAACTGAGAAACACACAATGAGTGTCCAGCCCATGTCTAGTAATGGCAGGAAAATGTTACGGGAGTGGGGTTTTAGTATGTAGATGAACAGAAAGGTGAGCAGAGGTCCAAAAGGTATTGGGTGCACAGTATCTATTGGCAGGTCCTATTTCACCAGGCCTCTGGGGTTTCTATCAGTACAAAATTAGTTTTTTCTTTCAAGGTAATGTGTTTTATAACACATTAAGATGTGTTTCCATAGTATTGCTTTTCACTTGCATTGTTACATAATTATCCCCACTACCAGAATGTCAGTAATGCTTCACCACCGTCTCAAACTCCACTCTCTATCCTTTACAACTATTATTTCAGTCTTTATGGGTGTCAGAACCCCTCAGAAAATTGAGAATACAAAGTCAATATGATCAAGCAATTTCCCTCCTGGGTGTCCATCCACAGTATATCAAAACATTATTTTGCAAGAATACTAACAAACCCTTGTTCATTGCAACTTTATTTGCAATAAGCTATATCTGAAAACAATACAAATACTTAACAATGAAAAGACAGAAGTAAATATACATAAGTATCTTTGCTTCCTCCTGCCGCCCCCCTCATCCTTCTAACTTAGGTCAGTGATTTACAAATGTGTCCGTAACAGTTTCAGGAATATAATGTTCCAGCATCAATCCAGGTTCTCTCTGGCTCAGTCAGAGCAAAGAGCACTTAACAAAGTTTTTACTTATTTATTTTTTTCAGAAGAAACATCCTCCAAATCACCTCAAGCCAAGCTCATAGAATCCTCCAAAGCATATACCATTGGGGGCTGGGGGATAAAATAAGGGGACAAATTTAAAAATTCTTTGACAATAGGAACTCATGACTGCAGTAATGGTTTCTAATCTTTGTTCCACAACTCATGGTTGTCTTCATAATTTGTATGATGTCTATTCAAGCAAAAAGTGCTTGTCATTATTACTTTTTACATTATTACTTTTACATTATTGCATTTGCATAGTGATCGAAAGGATCATTTGATGACATCTATTTTCAACCTGGCAAGCTCCCCAGGTGTATTCGATGTGCCAAAAAGAGTAACAACAAGTCTCACAATGGAGATGTTACTGGTGCCCACTCGAGCAAATCAATGAACAACGGGACAACAGTGCCACAGTGCTATTTTCGACCAGAAAGGAGGATAAATTGTGGTGTGCCATAGTCATCCTGAAATGCCAGGAGTTTTGCTAGAACTCTCTTCCTCTCCCGAAATACATATATGCAGCTTGCACCACCAATTGCTATTTGTTAAGTTGATTTCAGCAATGGTATTGGCTGTATTGCTGTACCGACTTTTCCAGTCACATCGTGAGCCTTTGAAAGAGTAGTGTCTCAGTTTTGCCTGGATGGCAGGAGAGGCCCTCTTAGCTACCTTACTTTCCAGTTCTTGGAGCTAACCCATTGATCTACAATTGAGCCTGTATCCCAATACTATGAACTGCATTTCAGAGCTTCCAGTGTTATTGAATGTGCTCCAAGTTTGCCTCTGGCTAGGTTTAACTTCAAACGGCAATACAAAGTTTCTCCAGTGAACCCTGAAGCCTTCTACAGGCTAAATGACAGGTTCCATTGTGACTTTGCTCCTTCAGAAGCTCTAGAAGGCTGTCATCACTGTGCCAGTTTCTAAGAAGGGTCTTTGTCTTGTCATCTCTTCCTCCGTATTCAGGCCGAATGCTGTGACATCATGGCCTGTTTCCCTTTGCTTTCTTCACATCTTTTGCATTGCTCCTTTGTTCTTCCTTCCTTCCTTTTTTTTCTTGGGGGCCGGGTGGGGGGGTATTATAGCGGGCTGTGCTCAGGGCTTACTCCTGGCTCTGTATTCAGGGATCACTCCTGGAATTCATTACTCAGGGAATCAAGGAACCATATCAGGTGTCCAGCATCTTACCCTAGTCAGGCACTTGAAAACATAAGCTCCTTAGATGCTGTACTATTTGGCCAGCTTTCTTTTCTCCTCCCTCCCTCCCTCCCTCCCTCCCTCCCTCCCTTCCTTCCTTCCTTCCTTCCTTCCTTCCTTCCTTCCTTCCTTCCTTCCTTCCTTCCTTCCTTCCTTCCTTCCTTCCTTCCTTCCTTCCTTCCTTTCTTCCTTCCCCGTTTCTTGTTCTCTCACTCTTTCTTGTTCACTCTTTCTTTCTTTCTTTCTTTCTTTCTTTCTTTCTTTCTTTCTTTCTTTCTTTCTTTCTTTCTTTCTTTCTTTCTTTCTTTCTTTCTTTCTTTCTTTCTCTCTTTCTTTCTCTCTTTCTCTCTCTTTTTCTCTCTCTCTCTTTCTCTCTTTCTTTCTTTTTTTCTTTCTTTTTCTCTTTCTTTCTTTTTCACCCCCTTTTATTTTTGTTTGTTTTTGAGTCACTTCCAGCTGTGCTCAGGGCTTATTCCTCACTGTGCTCAGGGGTCACTTCTGACCAGGCTCAGGAACCATATGCTGTGACAGAACCAGAGTCGGCTGTGGGGAAAGCAAGTGCCTTGCCTGCTGTACCATATCTCCCACCCCTTCCTCCTTAGAGAAAAACATGACTTTTTAAATTTTTTCAATATTTTAATCAAATTGAATTGATTTGTCATTGCTTATAAATTACATAAAACGTCCTAGTTGTATAATTAGGGCACAGGCCTGAATGCCCCTGACCTGGGTTCTATTCCAGCACCACATTAATTCCCAATGATCACAGGCTCAATCTGAGAAGATCTTTTACAGAGCCGCCGTGCCATGGCCCTAGTGGCACCACCCAGGGCCCAAGGGGCAGTGGACCGGCAGGCCTTTTAGGCAACGCACCTCTGGCACCAGCTGACAGATAATTCCTGATGAAATCCCCATGTCTCCTGACCACTGCTTTGGCGGTTTTCCTCCTATACTTCTCTGTCTGTCTTTCTGTCTATTTGTCTATCTATTCGTCTATTTATCTTATATCTGCCTAGGCAATGGCATTTCTCGGCTTACTGTAGTATCTTTCCACCCAACCTCTGAGAAAACTATTAAAAGGGGAGCAGAGAAGGTGGTCTATTTGCCTTAGGTAGGATGGAATTCCATATGACCCTACCTTTTGTCTTCATAGTAAATCCATTTTTCACGTGAGGCCATCCAATTTTTAATACATTGCTCTGTGGGGCTCGTGTCTGAAGAACCGACACAGAGATGTTGAGTTGGTTGTTGAGATTGTTGTAAGATTAATGCAATATCTGTCTCAAATCCTCATATGCACAAGTTTAAAATAAAATTATTTATCTTGATTTAACCATAAAAATCTAAATTCAAGAAAGTAAAAGATGAAATACATCTGTATAATGTTGTTTTGAAATAAATTATTTTTGAAGATTGCTATAAAACAGTTCTGCCTTTTTAGGCTGGACTTAATTTCACAGACCAGTGATCTGTCAGTTGACAAATATTTTGTAAGACTGTGTTTTATAGAGGAAGAAAAGACAGAAAAATGTAAACATAATGAAGTTTATATATTAAGTACTCATACTTAATTCTTTATAATTTCTGTTCTAAAGAAATTATAAAGAACTAGACCCAACAACTAGACACATATATGAGTTTATTTACATTTTATGTTTATTTATATTCTATTAACATTTAATATATAAAATGTTACATGACATTATGCAATTTGTCTTCTGAGAAATAAGTGGCAATATGGAACCTAATTTTTGTAAAATTGGAGAATTTTTTATACCTTGAAATTTTCAGCACTTTAAAATTCATCTTTCTGAGATTTATTTTCCATCAATGACTTGAATTACTTTTTATTCCCAGAGGAAACCTTTGAACTTACTTATGGAAAGTCTAATAAGACATCTTTTCATGAGGGAGTGATAGTATAAATTCATATAAACTCTGTGTTGAGGAATACTAAGAAACAAAGAATAGGTAATAAATCTATTTTTATTCTTTAAATAAATAGATTTAAATATGAAGGTTGAAAATTTACTATGCACAGCATAGAATACCTAAATCAAGAAGTACCAACAGACTTAAAAAATACAAATTATAGCTAAGTCTTTTCATCTGTAGAGATATTCATATTTATCCATATCTGTATACATATGGATTTAGGGTAACATCTAGATGTTACTCAGGTGGTTCCCTCTTGGCAGTGCTTAGGGCTGTGAGGATGACCCAGAATCAGTACATACAGGCAAGTGCTTTACTCTCTGTACTATCTCAGGATACATACTTTTTTTAATGTTATACACCCAGGTTTAACATCAAAGCTTCTAATCCATTTAAGATCACTTTTGTGCATAGCATGAGGTAGTGGTTTTATTTCCTTTTGACTTAAGCTAGCCAGTTTTCCTACTACCACCTGTTAAAAGATGTTTGTCTTTCTGCATTGTTTGCTTTTGATTCCTTTGCCATGAATGAACTGTCCCTCTACCTAAGGGTTTATTACTTGCCTCCCAGTGCCACTCTCTCAGTTTCTACTTTTATTTCAGAACCACATCAGTAGTTTGACCACGATAGTTTTACAATACAGTTTAAAGCCAGGAAAACCAATGCTTCCCATCTTATTTTATCTTAGGATTTTTTGCTTCTTCATATACTATTCTGGTTCCAGACACATTTTAGAAGTATTTGTTTTCTGTCTTTAAAGATGCTATTGGAATTTTGATATGCAGTGCATTGAGTTTCATTCTTCCTGCTTTTTGTGGAATGTCATTTACAAAATGCTAATTCTTGAAATCAATGAGCATGCGATATTATCAATTTCTGTGTACTGTATTTCATTTCTTTAAATTGTGTCATAATTTCTGTTGTTTTTTTTATTCTTATATTGATCCCTGGGTACTTTATTTTGTTGAGGCTATTTCACATGGGATTAAAAATTGTTTTACTGTTTTTTTTTTCTTCCCCATGTATAAAAATGCAACTCTTGTTGTTTCCTTTGGTTTGGGACACACCCAAACTTCCGTACTATCTCTTCAACCCTAAAATAGATATTTCTATATTAATTTGACAGCTTTAAACATTACTGATTTTATTATATTAACAGTTTTTATTCTTTAGGGCTTTATATGTATATTATTTTGTATTTTGCAAATAATGATTATTTATCTTCTTTTCCAATTCTAATTACTTTTGTTACATTTTTCATGTAGCTATTTGGTTCAGATTTCTAATATTTAGGATGATGAAAAGATGTCAGAGTAAATAATCATTCTTTATGCCTAAAAGGAAAAAAAAATTCACTATTTAGCATAATTCTTGCTTTGGATTTATTGCATATGACTTTTTCTACATTGAAGCAAGTTACTACTGTCCCATTTAGTTACTTTTTTAAAAATATAAATGGATTTTGGGACTTTTCAAAGATTTTTGTTGTAAATTGTGTATAAACATGTGACATATGTGTATGTGTCTGTGAATGCATATATATACATATACATATATATATGCATATATATGTAGCGGACTGGAGCAATAGCACAGCGGTTAGGGTGTTTGCCTTGCACATGGCCAACTCCGGTTCAATTCCTCTATCCCTCTCAGAGAGCCTGGCAAGCTACCAAGAGTATCCCACCTGCACGACAGAGCCTGGCAATCTACCCGTGGCATATTTGATATGCCAGAAACAGTAACAACAAGTCTCACAATGGAGATGTTTCTGGTGCCCACTTGAGAAAATTGATGAGCAACGAGATGACAGTGACACACTGATACAGTGAGGATTTAACAGTTTTTTTTACATCGTTGGAAATTTTTATTGCAATCTTTCAATTATTAATGCGACACTTAAGCAGTATCTATAATATTTTCTAATATAAAACCAATATTCTCTTAGTATAAACACTTTGTACTTTTTAGGCCTGTTAACACTTTCCCCTTTAACTTTTCTTAATTATCTCCACTCTTACTGAATTTTGCATTTGTAGGTTTTACCCTATTTCATATTACCCTAATCTACATTAACAAAGAATTTTTAGAAAATCCTTTATTGACAGTGAAGACATGGTACTTACCACAATGAGATCCAAGTGCAATATCAAATATAATGCAATATAAATATATCAAATATATTTGATTATTTACTAGCTTAAATGTAACCATGCTCATAGTTATACATACCAGAATTTTTAAAAATTGACTGGGTATACATAAAGGTTCATAGTTATAATCTCTCAAGTCCATTATAAAGGAATCAGTCAAGGGCATCCTAATGAGTTAGTATTAATCAAACCCTGCTATGTTCAGGCAAAAGTGATTTAGTCATGTTAGGTACAATTCATTCAATTAAATTAATTTTAGTTAATACGTTTCTTTGTGTAACTCATACATCAAGATCTGACGAGTTCTTCCAAATATCTTATATGCATTTGACAATTGATCCCTCAAATCATTTAGTCTTAACTTTTAGAGTATATAGATTATTTTGGTAGAAATTTGTGAGAAAATAGTAAAAGCTCTCAGACACATAGTATGATCACATAGTAGCTATGGTCTTATGTTTTCAAAATCAATTTCTTAATGTAATTTTATTAGGTTTGTACATCTATGTATACTTACAAAATTAAAAAGTTATGTCATAAGTTTTACCTTTATTCTGTAAAATATAAATAAATTCAAGCATAAGTTATGTAAGTTCAATTGATAAATTCACTTTTCTAAACCATAGCCTCCCATCAAATTGTAATCTCCTTTTAAAGTTATTTTCAAAAAATTAAAAATTCCACGGGTCCAGTGAGATAGCACAATTAGAAGATACTTGCCTTGCAGTTGATCTGGGTTTGACCTGTGGCCCACTATGATTCCCCAAGCTCCAGAAGGAGAGATCATGGCTCACATAGTCAGGAGTATGGCTGGGTGTGGCTTAATATTTTTTAAGTATGTATCCCTTCAATCTTATTGACTTAATATATAAGTTCTGATATTCTAAGATGCAGTTACATTAAACTTTGGTTTATTATATTTACAGAGATACCTAAGCAAAAGAGAGATGTCAAAGCTTATACAGTCTTCTGTGAACACTCAGAGAGAAGGAAGATGTGTGAATTAAACTTATTTTTAGAAATTTAGCTAAAAATAAGACATGCCATTTATCACAGTCTAAGGATACACTCATAGTCAGGTATAATTTCTCAGAAGGCAGAGTCCAGTTTTTTCAATTTCTGTTATGGGGAGAACAAAATCATCTTTAAGATAGCATAAATGGCTCCAACTGTAAGTATTTTAGCTAAAAATATCCAGCTTACATTTTCATAGGTAAACTATGTGTATCCTTATGATGTAAAGTCAAAATGTTCCATCCATTGACAACCGCATTTAAATTGCAGTATCTTTATATGATATGTCCAAGGCTCAACATTATATTCTATGTAGAGACTCTTCATGTGAGCTCTTGGGAGCCCGAAGGGCTTATTCTCTTCCCTTGATTCCCTGTCTCGCCTGTCTAATATGGATTGGCAAAAGAGGGAAATAGCCAAGCAGAATCTTGTTTTGAATAGAACAAGAAACAACAGTGCCACTGTTCAAATACTCTAAAGTTGGACATTGAGTCTTAACTGTTTTCTGTTTGTTTTGTAGCCTCACACAGTGATGCTAAGGATTTACTCCTGGTTCTGCATTCAGAAATTATTCCTGGTGGTGTTTGATGGACTAAATGGGATCTCAAGTATTGAATGTGAGCCAGCTACAAACAAGAAAAGAAACTTACCCTCTGCATTATTGTCCCATCCCCAACTATTATCTGTTTTTTAGTCTACTCACCAGAGTACTAGTAATGAGTTTTTATATGTAGTTAACTTTTTCTTTCTTCCTTGTTTTGTTTTGCTACTGAGTTGCAGCTACCTTGAATTAGTATCTCTTCTATTAGAAATCTTTAACCATTTTTTTCCTAATCTGTTATGTGGATTAAAACGTGGTAATATCACCCTATAGTAGAGTACAATGACACCTTGATTCATCCAGAGATGTTAGCAGCTGTTGTATTAGTTACCTTTTTCGCCTAACACATGGTTCCAAAACTTAGTAAATTTAAACAACACACATTTATTATCTTACCATATAGTCAGGCATCTAGACATGATTTAGCTGAATCCACTTTGTAAGTTTCTCTTGCAAAGGCTGCAATCAAGTTGTTAGCTGGTTCTGAAGTCTTATCTTACTATTAAGTTCTGGAACATTCCTTCTTTGCACATTTCCATGTTTGTTGAAAGGATTTAATTTCTCAGGAATTTTATGTTAAAAATCTTATTTTTTTTTCTGTTATGTCTTGGCTAGAAGAGATCACCCTTAATACCTTGTCTTTTAAGCATATGACACTGTCAATCTGTAGCTCTTAAGAGTGAGAGTCCATAAGCAGATAGAAGCCACTGTCCTGTGCAGGCTAGTCTTGCAAGTATTACCTTGCAAACAGCAATTTTGTCATCATTTAGATGATAACCATGCGCTCTGTTCCACTAAAGGAAATGTGGTAGATCAGGATGTTATTAGTAAGAAGCAGAGAATTTGCATTCATCTTGTAGTGTGCTTACTTACGAATGTGACTGATAGTTCTTGACTGGAGTTGATATTTGTGAGGGCTGGGATTTGATGTTGACTTTGACTTTGGTCTCTAAGGATTTCTGAACTTAATATTTTATAATAGAGGAAAATAGACATGATCTCTTTCAAAATCTAAGTTTTTCTTTCTAGAACATTCTTATTCTCTTTCACCATCATAAACTGGCTAATTCTCTGTTGTGATCAGTGTTGCTTGTAGACAAACCTGCCAAATTCATTCAACTACTTCCAATACTCAGTATTAATGATCAATTCTCTAATTTCTTCCCTAAGGCCACTACTGCACAGAAATTCTGGGCTAAGAGATAGGAGGTAAAACAGAATTGATTCCTTCTGCTCCTGGCTTGAAATCCAGTCAGTTCCTCCACTGAGAGGATTTTCTTCAGTAATCTGAATAAACAAAAAGAGTTAAGTTTTATTTTTTTCTGGACTTCCAGAATTTCTCTGGTGAGTTATTTTCCAGCTTATTTCCTTATGTGAATGCTGAGGAGCACAATTCTAAGTAGTAGAGGAGCACAATTCTAAGTCCCTTGTCAGGGCTATGTTTCATTCTGATTCTACTTTCTCATTCATGGGCTGGAAACAATAATTTCTTTTTATTAACCCAAAATACAAATTTTGGAGCAACAGCATTCACATATGAGATTCAAAAACCTTAGTTTTATCCCATCATTTTGTTTATAAGTGTGTTTAAATATCAAAAACCAAGAATTCTATTTTGTTTTTGTTCTCCTTTGGGCTATTTTTCTAGAAATACTAAACCCGCATTAGATTCTCTGAAGTGATAGTGATATGAAAGAACTATCAAAGCGGAGAAAAACAGAACACATATTTTAAGTGTCTCATATACGCCATTTGCTTTTAGGATTTTCTCCAATATATCACTAATTTTCTATTTTTCGATCATAGTTATAATTTTCTGATTTCATACTCCTTAATTTTTAAAAATCATATGTTCTATTTTTTATTTTGCTTGCTGTTATCTTTAATTTTTTAAAAAGAGCATTAAGCTTTATTCTCTAATTTCTACCCTTTCAACTTATTGGTAGGCATTGTAGATATTTTTAGTCATCTTTGTTTTTCCTTTTATCATTTTTTAATTATTGCAGATAATTTTATCCCTTCTTGCTTTTTTATGCCAAATTAATTTGAAACTCTTGATACAGGAATTCCACAATTTATCGCAACTTTTAGAGAATACTACAATCTGCACATTTTCTTCTGCAGAAGCAAATAGAAATTTCTGAAATATGCCATTCTCTTATAATTTTTATATTTTGTTTTTTCAAAAATATATTTCTTATTTAGTGTTGTTTCTCATTTTCCGAATGCAGCAGCTATGTGTACCTGGGTTGAGAACTCAACATGAGGAACGACTTGGCACCAGAACTGCGCAGGAGGAAGAGAGTAGCGTGGAATGCCCTCAAGAGCATCAAAAAAATGGTTAAGAGGATGAAAAAACTTTGGCTCTGGGCACATCTTTTCGACTCCACCATTCTTCCTGCACTAACATATGCCTCAGAGACCTGGGCCCCACAAAAACAGGATGTGAACACTATTTGGGTATCCCAAAGAGGAATCGAAAGAGCTATGCTTGGAGTATCACGTCTCACTCAAGTGAGAGAAGGAATCTAGAGTTCCAACCTCCGTCAATGGTCAAGAATCAGGGATGCTGTCTCATTTGTCAAGGCATGGAAAATCAGATGGGCTGGACATGTAATGTAATTCAGAGATGACCACTGGACTAGAGCTGTTACTGACTGGATTTCATGGGACGTCAGAAGATCGCGTGGCTGCCCACCTATGAGATGGTTGGACTTATTCGTCAAAACCCTAAATGAATGATTTGAGTCTCTTCTTATTTCTGGAGAGAGCAGATATCACTGGGCTGCACTAGCAGAGACAGGAATGAATGGAGACATTACTGGCGCCTTCTTGAGCAAATCGAAGATCAACGTGATGACAAGTGACAAGTTATGCAACTGTTATTTCTCAATTTCCATTTTTCAATGTGAGATCATTATAGTGAGCAGCATATTGACAAAAGGTAAGAGCAAGTAAATTGCTTACAACAAGACTTCAACACTTAGGAAACAATTAGGAAAACAAACTGATAGGTGTCATTCTAAAACCAAGTTTCAATTTGAAGTAGACATTACATCACCTACCTTGCCCAGTCATAGAAATATTTCTTATTTTTCCCACAAAAATGTACCCTATGTGAGTCTGGAGTTAGAGTAAAGCAAAAGACACTTGACCTTGGGTCAATCCCCAGAACCACATATGGTATCCTCAGCCCTGCCAGGAGTAATCTCTAAACACAGAGCCAGAAGCACCTCTGGGTCCAAATCAACACAAAAACAAAAACCCTTCAAGTATAAGCTGTGATGATAAAATATTCTGCCACTCATTTTCATCAATTTATTATATATAGTATCTCACATTTTAAAAATAGGGATTGCCTCAGTTTCCAAATTCCCTAGAATCCTAGCAATCCCCAGATCCTCAAATCTCCAAATTCCCTCAGAAGTCCCAAATTCTAGGGAATTTGGGCATGACTCCCACTGATGGTCAGGCCGGCCATGACACCAAAGTGCTATTTTCTACAGCAACGGGGTGCTGCTATGACCTGGAGCCGGCTGTGGTTATGGGAATCAGGCTGTGTACTACATTCACTGATGCTCAGTGGTACCTTTGCCACCCTCCTTGGATCTGTCTCACCAGAATTGAATGTCTGACGGAGGAAAAATATTGTGTGCAAGTGTTGGGGTGCATAATTTCATCCGCTAGGGGTGTTATCTTAGAATAAAAATCCTGAGTAGTCCTCAATAACAAAGAATTATTGACCACGTTTTTAATTTGCAGAGTTTTCAAATAAATAAATGAAGAACATTCATTTATTTATATTTATTTATTTATATTTCAAATGAATAAATGACTGAAGGCACAAGATGCCAACTTTCTTTCCCCCCTAGAAAACTTAGTTGAGCTCAACTAATGAAGTAAGTCATGAATCAGAGGTCTTTGATTCTTTATTTTTGTGGACGTTTTTGTTGTTTGTTTTGTTTTTAGTTCTTTGGTTACCCTTGACAGTGCTCAGGAATCATTTCCGGTGTTGCTCAGGGAACCATATGTGGTTCCAGGGTTTGAACCTGAATAGGCCAGTAGTAAGGTAAGTGCTTTATCTACTTCACTTTCTGGCTCAGGAGTCAGAGACCCTAATCTAATATTCTAATTTTTTCCACCAATCAGATTCATCAACTTTAATTTTTATTTAGTTTCTTCAAGATTTTGACTTGGATTTCAGTATTAAATTTCAAGGTATTAAATAATTTAGTATCTCATTTTTGTGCTTTTGGCTTACTATGTAAGAAAGTGAAAGAAGCTAATAGTCAAATGTTGCTGGTCTGAAATCAGCAGGTCTTAATATACTTCCTATCATTATTTTAATCAATACTGTACCAGATTTACTACTACTTTTTTAATTTGTTTTGAAAAATGAAAAAGTTTATTTGGAAGTAAGAAATAAACTCCTCAGCCAGCTGGTGAGCTACTTAGAATAGAACTAAATTGCATATTTACTAATGCTGATACCATAATATTCAAATACAAAGCCTATGTTGACAACCACATGCACACATGCACACACATATGTATGTGAAGTGCTATATGTATGTGGATACGAAAAGTGCTATTTTAGAAGGATTTGCCATCAAACCAAGGTACATATTAATTGGATCATTTCCTGCTTTAAAAGCTCAAGTCTCCTGTGGGCAATTAGTACAAACTCTGTAGAGTTAAGCTTTAGAATAATGTCAACTATGATGTGCTTTAGGAAATCATAAGGATATAATAATCAATACTCAAATAAGTAATGTCAAGTTAATTGAAAAGTGAATATATAATTTCTGGGGAGTGGTAGGGATTAGATCTGGTAGTACTCAGAGATTTCTCTTTCCTTTTCTGCTGGGAATCAAGCATAACTGACTGTATGTGCCCTACATGCTCTAGCCCCGTGAGAGTGTAACTGCAACTGGACATAGGTTCCATATGATAAAATAAAACATTGGAAAAATAAACATTTAGTCCTAACAAAAAGCAGTCCTCAGAGATGTATCTTTATCGCATAAAGTTTAAGAAAAGTATTAGAAGTCTACTCTAAGTATGATAGGTTATAAAAACAATACAATTGAGGAGCCAGTGTAAATCTAGATGTCTGGGTGTAAATTCTTTTCAGAACCAGTGTAAATCTAGATGTCTGGGTGCCATATTATTGCCATGACTTCTAGAACACAAAAAACATTCTGCTGTTGCACAGAAATAAATAACTTGGTCATTTATCTTATTTTTAAAACTTAAAGTCAACAAGTTGCAGTCAGGAAGAATAAGAATCCCTAAACAATGCATTTAGGGTCAGAGGTCATTGATATCACAGCAATTAAACCATTGCGTGTGTTTTCTCTGACTTATATGAAATATGTGATCTATTTCCTACCAACCATCAGGATACATGAAGAAAATATGACTTTCTGAATATAGCAATTTTCAATATGTACTTTGATTCGTGCCCCTTTCCAAATCTTCATTAACAACCCATTACTTTTCTAATAAAAACATTGCTTAGACAATAAAATGCCACCTGGTTCCTGTTTTTATTTCAGTGTTGAGAGATAGAGAATACTGTATTTGATGGTATCACCCTAGCACCTGAGTGTGCTTGAGTAACAGAAATTAGTAAAGAAAAATTGATCTCGATATACATTCTTTAATAATCAATATTGGAATTGCATGTACATTGCATATTTTAAACACTTCTCTTCAAATTTCTAATATAGATTGTTGATTCATTTTAAAAATGTACTACAGAATCCCTTCTGCAAGTCACTGTTACTAAAAAAAGATATTAACTCTTCATGTTATTGTTGTTAACATAGTAATTTGTATTAGCATTATTTTCTGACAAATAACATATTTTAAAGGTCTCTGAGGAACTCAAAAGTAAATACTGTACCAAAATAACTTTTACATTTGCATGCACTTGAGCATAGATTAATATATATGATTGGTCTATTTTTGAAACAGGTATATATTTCTATGTGTAGCAAAATTTAATATTGGCAATAAAACAAGATCTTCTAGTGGAGTTGACAATAAATATCCTCTGCAGGCAACTAGATTTTGACATACAATTAAGGAGAGCCTCACCGTGTAATTTTCACATAGATCAATAACATTAGATTCTCAGCACAATTCTGTCTCTGCTGATATAAATGAGGGCCTCATTTTAAATTAGTTCAGCTAAAATGGGATTACTCAAGTAGTTAGATAATATATATTTCTTTTGTCAACGTGGAGGACTTCCCATAAGAAATGATGAATATTTGAGAAATCACTTAATTGTAGATTTTGAAGAAATTTATTACAGTTATGATACAGATAGTGTGTTGTATACAAAAGAATTATTTTATAATACATTTGAAATATGGTCATTGGAAGCTATTACTAATTGATCTCAAAATTGTTGGTGAATGAATATTCATTCCAATTTATTTTTACAATAAAAATTCTTATACGTCATATGGACGTACTATATAAATACATGTAGATATATATAGTGTCTCAGAGCAAGGTTTGTGGAATATATGACAAGTATGTATTTGACACCTATTGTGAGTAGTCACCACATTCAAGTTTTCTGAATCATATTTTTTCTGTCTAAATTATACCTTTTACTTCAGAATACATTTCACTCCCTCTAACAATCTGAAAATATTAAAGGGGAAAAAAATCTTGTCTTAAAAAGTAATCCTTAAAATTAGGATATGTGATAATACTTTGTATCACTAAAAAATAAAATATGTATTTCACAAAATACGTGCACTTTCCTATGTTCATTGCAGCATTATTCAAAATATTCAAAATCTGGAAACAACCTGAATGTCCAAGAAGATAGATAACTGGATAGCAAACTATGGTACATGTACACTATTAAACTATTAGAGGATTAAATAATTCAACTTGGCCACATGGGTGAAACTGGAGAGTATCACCTTGAGGGAGGTTAATCACAAGTACGATAGATGCAGAATGATCACACTCATATATGGGATATATAGAGACACAGTTAGGAAATAACAAATACCCTAAAATAATTAAACCTGTATCTAAAAGAACTGAATTAACATTGGGGCAAGGGTATAGATTATTGAAGGGGAATGGTCACTTTGTTGTAGAGGAACGTGGTAAAGAGATGTTGTACCCATTAAACCCATTCAGTAACAGTATTGTAAACCATGTTTACAATATACTGCTACAGGCAGGAAATTCATTGTATGTCTCTGTCATACTTTATCATGTATCAAATCTCTTGGAGTGTTGAATATAAGCTAGATTTGCCCAATTCTAAGTCAAAATGGATAATAATTTTAGCTGCAAGTTGCTGTTGAAATGTATCTCAAATATAAAGAAACTCAGTTGAACTTATTATAAATCAATTAAAAGTTTTATGTTTAACTGAGCAAAGTTAGCCAGACTTGAAGAGGTACACATTACTTGCATAGCTCTTAGAAATTGGTCAGAGTAAAGTGTTCTCAACTGATTTTTTTTTAATTTTTTATTGTGGAAAGTTACAAAGTTACAAAGTTTTCAGGTTTAAATCTCAGTTATACAATGCTCGAATACCCATCCCTTCACCAGTGCTCATATTCCACCACCAAGAATCCCAGTATAGCTCCACCCTGCCCCCTCACACCCCAACCCCCCCATGCCCCTAGCCCCCCCACCCTAAGCCCCACCCCGCCTGTGTAACTAATAAATTTCACTTTACTTTCACTT
Organism: Sorex araneus; assembly: GCF_027595985.1. Taxonomy (NCBI): domain Eukaryota; kingdom Metazoa; phylum Chordata; class Mammalia; order Eulipotyphla; family Soricidae; genus Sorex; species Sorex araneus. Next base: position 183,747,736 of record NC_073302.1, on the reverse strand, counting down.
TGATTGCATACAATATTTCAACAAAACTCACTATTATTGTTTGGAGAGTCTCTCCCCTAAAGTCAGACCTGCTGAAAATGAAGCATTAGATAATTTGTTTATTTTTGTTTGTCCTGTTTTTATTATTTTTGGGGGTGCACACCCAGTGATACTCAGGGGTCACTCTTGGTGGTGCACAGGGGACCATATAGGGTGCTGCAGATCAAATATGCAAGGTCACAAGCAAGGCAAATGCTCTACCCCTGTACTATCATTTCAGCTACAGATTTGAATACCTCTTTCTTGGCCTATGATTATGAATCTCTTTTTTCCTAATGTTTACCAGATGCTTTATTTTTACTATCCTTACAAAATTGAGATTATTAGAGCATTGTTTTTGCTCTTAGAGTCTGTGTAAGACACCTTATTGTTTGGTTTGTCATTATTTAGAGAATGCTTAACTACAGCAGAAATTACACTGTATGAGCTCAGTGGAAACGTGCAGATTGGAATAAAATGGTATTTGTATAATAGGCAAGATTATAAAATGCCATATACAATAAATTCTATCTGTCATACAAAATAAATGTACAGGCCCTCAACACCTCAATAATTCAGTTCTTTTACAAATACTAAGTCCAGAGTGATTTAACCTGACCCATGGAAAAGTGATTGGGCAGGGAGTCACAGATCTCCATGGAGGTGAAATACCAACCACTCTTGCTGCCATCTTGCTAGCATTGATTCAAATAAAGTTACTTTTTAATTGTAGCACTTCTCTGCTGTCTCTTACCTGTGAAAGTCCATCATGAAAAATTCTAATCTCTCTTCCTAAGCTCCAAAGAAAATATCAAAATTTTCAATGCATATATCTCTGTGGCAAATAACATGTACATGCAATTTCTGCATTTCATAAGATGTAAATATCATCTAAAGCAAAAGTGAATAGAGGATTAATTACCTACAAATCTCCTGAGAGGACAATATTCCATAAGATGAAAATATCATCTAAAGCAAAAGTGGGTAGGGGGTCAAAACCTCCAAATCTCTTGAAAGGACAATATTACTGAGGAGTTGATTTTCACAAAAGGTATTTTTCAAAAAGAGACCTGTTTTTCACATTACATCTCTGAACATTCTAGTAGAAAAAGTTAGGAAGATCTAGAAAGACATAGTAAGTAGATAAGAAGTGTCATAAAGTTTTATATATATATGTTATATATATATAAACCTTTTATCAACATATGTTTCTTGATGATGAAAAACATTCAATTTTTCTTATAGAAATAAACACAATCCTCTTTTTCATTGTAGACTGGTAGCTATGAAACCAGCAACACTTAGAAAATGTATTTTATCTGGATATGGTAGAGATTTTTATTAGAGAAAGATGGTTTGTAGTTATAGACTTGAGATTTCTGCACAGATGGATTGAAGAGAAGCAGTAATTTTCAAGTTCACAACAAGCGTATAATTCAAGCTGTTTTCAAAATTGTTTGATTAAATGGAAAATAATTGCTTTTGAAAGAGTTATCAAGTAATAAGTTCTTTTCATTCTCTCTGTTATTTTAGCAGCTGATGTAAAGGGACACAATATACTCTGGAGAACACATTTTGATTCTAGGTTGATTCCACTGTGTTTGATTAGCAGCTGCTATTACATTGGCTTCGATGGCCCAGGGAGCATAGTCTATAAAGTGTCACTTCCTGGAGAAAGTAAACAACAGCCTAGGGAAATATTTTATTCCTCAGAGTTTAAGAAAACTGTAAAAAACTCACCATGAATATCAAGAATCCAGGAAAAGAAAACGAGAAGAAGAACAATAGTTGTTGGAAAGAGGCCTCTGAAATGAAAGCTGGTCAAACTCAAGTGCTCTGCTTGGTGTCCTGGAGTCAATTCCAAAAGGCACATAGAGCTTTTCCTAGACGGAGAAGTGATTCTTAGACATTGAGGTATCTTCCCACATTTTACTAGAAAGAAAATTGCAGTGCACTGGTGGAGGGATGGGCACTCGATCTGGCTGAAACGTAAGCCTGAAAATTGTAAGTCTGTAACTGCACCCCAGGGAAATTCATTAAAAATAAAATAAAAAAAATAAATAACAAAAAAGAAAGAAAGAAAGAAAGAAAGAAAGAAAGAAAGAAAGAAAGAAAGAAAGAGAGAGAGAGAAAGAAAAAATGATCTTTGCTAACAATAGGCCATTATTATGCATCTATTACAGTTATAATAATATATTTCTAAGTCATCAAACATTTACTATGTCATACATTGGCAATTAATTTGTACAGATTCAATTCAACTGTTAGAAAAATTAAGCCAAAGTTATTGGGATAAAAACAGACCTGCATACTAATGTAACAGAGTTGAATATCCTGTCACGGACCCCCAAATATATGGCCACTTAATCTTTGACAAAGGAGCAAGAAATGCAAAGTGGAACAAGGAAAGCCTCTTCAACAAGTGGTGCTGGGAAAACTGGATAGCTACCTGCAAAAAAATGACCTCTGACCTCTGTCTAATGCCAGGCACAAAAGTCAGGTCAAAGTGGATTAAAGACCTCAATATCAAACATGAATATCTATGAGGTTCATAGAAGAAAATGGAGGCAGAACTCTCCATGACATTGAAGCTAAAAGCATCTTTAAGGACGAAACAGCACTGACCATGCAAATGGAAGCAAACATAAACAAACGGGACAATATCAAACTAAGAAGCTTCTGTACTTCAAAAGAAACAGTGACCAAATACAGAAAGAGCCCACAGAATGGGAAAGAATATTTACCCAATACCCATCTGGGGATTAGTATTCAGGATATACAAGACACTAGTAGAATTGTATAAGAAAAAAACCTCCAACCCCATCAAAAAGTGGAGAGAAGAAATGAACAGAAGTTTCCTGAAAAAAGAAGTACAAGTGGCCAAAAGGCACATGAAAAAGTGCTCCACATCTCTAGTTATCAGGGAGATGCAAATCAAAACAACAATGAGATATCATCTCACACCACAGAGACTGGCACACATTCAAAAGAACAAAAGTAACCAGTGCTGGCGTGGATGTGGGGAAAAAGGCATGCTCCTTCACTGCTGGTGGGAATGCCGACAGGTCCAGCCTTTCTGAAAAACAATATGGACAGTCCTTCAAAAACTCGAAATTGAGCTTCCCTATGACCTCGAAATACCACTTCTGAGAATAGATCCTGAGGATTACATAACAATGTTTCATTAATAAGTTCTTGCTTAAGGGAGCATTAAAAAGAGGTAGTAAATGCAACTGTTTTATGTATAATGTACATAATATATACTAATGTATTGCTTAATCTTCTAGGTAAAGAATCATAGAAGGAAATTAATAATAATAGCGGTCACCTATTATAAATAAATTATATGTCAGATATTAGGCTAAGTTTTTTTTTCGGGGGGTCACACCCGGCAATGCACAGGAGTTACTCCTGGCTCTGCACTCAACAATTACTCCTGGCAGTGCTCAGGGGACCTGAGCTGGGAATCAAACCCAGGTCAGCTGTGTGCAAGGCAAATGTCCTACCCGCTGTGCTATCACTCCAGCCCCTGGGCTAAGTTCTTAATGGATAATATTCATTACTATTCATTGAATATCCAAACAGTTATACTATTGATATGCTGTTTGATTTTAAAAATGAAATTTAAGCTTAGACCAATAAATTGATTTGTTAGGTCACATAGCTATTTAGTGGCAGAACATGGTTCTGGTGTTTAGAGTCAGAACAAATATTACTTACTCCTAAGAAATACTGTAGTATGTGTTACATTGTTACATTGCTCTTTACATTACTTTTACTGAGATTTAAAACGATATTTATAAACCACATTGTGGTGGGAGGGATCACATATAACTAAGTTAAAGCACCTATCTTGTAGTGTGAAGCCCCAGATTTCACCACTGGCACCTGCCCAGGTGCAGCAAGCACCATCCTAGAAGAACCTACTGTTTGGAATTCTGATGTCACAACAAAGTTTACAATCTCTGGTGTAATACATTGAAATGTGTATAAGAGCCACATCTAGGGCACACAACCTTCAGACAAAGAAGTGTACAATCTCCGGTGTACCACATCCAAATGGGCACGAGACCCAAATCTAGGGCACGCAATTTCCAGACAAAGAAATATATAATCTTTGTTGTACCACACCCAAATGTGTCTGAGCCTCATCTCTAAGGCAACACAAGAACAACCTCATCTCCAGCAAGAACAGCATCCAAAAATGGACTCAAGCAACATGGTTAAAGAGTGCTACCTACCCCTGCTAAGCACAATTGCAAACACCACAATTAACAATGTGCCTCTGGGTGAGTACAACAATTAATTGTGTAAGTACCACAACCAAGTGTGTGTGACCACTGGTCATCACAATAACATCACAATAATAACAACAGTATAACTTTTAGATATTCAAGGGAAGGGAAGGAGAATCTATTTTATTGAAAACAAGAATAAAAATAAATAGAATCACTTACCACCCAGACAACTTACACCTTAGTACCATTAGAGTTAAAACTTAATTTCTCAAAGTGTCTGTCATTTTTTGGACTCTGAGACATTTATGTCAAGTTTCATGAAACTACTTTTTGACAGCAAAATCAAATATACTCTTAGATGCTGTTTAAATGGTAGAGATAGAAATGATATCAAATCAACATTTACAAAAGCAGGAAAAGAATGACATATATATATAATATTCTAGGAAGTTGTATCGGCTCTGGAAGATAAAAATACTGTAGAGATTAAGACTTACGTGAGTCTAAACGATTTAGGGGAAAGTAAATTAGATTTCTATTTTAGTTTCTATCAGTTAAGGTGCTGTGAATAATGCAAGATACATCTTAAGCAAGTACAATAGAAGTTTGTAGGCTAAAGGTGTTTTCCATAAATAATGTGATGAAATCTATTAGCATCTTTAATTAAATATACAGAACAAATTTAAGTGCTATAAATTGAAATGTGTAAAAGCAGTGGAATGTAAATGCTCTAGTGGTGATTTAACATACACTTACTTAGGAACCATATTAAAGCTTTTATTTTCTTTGAGCAACTTCAACAATCACTAAAACTAGAATAAAGTTGTATATATTGTTTTTAATTGTTTTTCTTTATGAGAAGACTTTAGAAGAGTGATTGTATAGAGAAAGATAGATTTAAAGAGAGATAAATATATAGTTGCTTATACCAAAATTTTCAGTAGGGACAATTAGAAATCAAGAATTAATGATAATAAAAGTAACAATTTTGTGTCGGGGCCAAATAGTACAGCAGGTAAACATTTGCTTTGCATATTTTTCCCCTGAGAAGGTAAACTGTAATCTTTAAGCACAGAGTAGGGAGTAAGTCATTAACACCTTTGAGTGTGACCTAGAATTAAAAAGACAAAAAAAGCATTTATGTAAAAATGACCAAGTCTTTAATAAGAGCAATGACTTTAGAATAATTATTCTTGGGTCACATAAGTAAAATTCTCTGATTCACTAGAAGTACTTATTTCTCTCTGACGGAATCAAAAACATCTTAATTTTTTTAAATTGGTAGATCCTCCTAATAACAGGAGAGCAGAATTAAGGCAAAAGTATGCCCATTGCATCCAGTATATGAAATGTTCTAATTAGGGGTTAGAACAACAGAACAGCAGGTAAGACACTTGTGCTACATGCAGTTGACTGAGATTAGATCTGGGCATCCCATATGATCTCCTGAACCCACCAGCAGTGATTCCAGAGTCCCGAGCAAGAAGTAAGCCTGATGTAAACCTCAAACCAAGAAAGTGAAAACAGAAGATAATAATATTTATTATTAAGATAATAAAATTTAGAAGAAAGGTTCTAAATATTATACAAACTTGTGTTTTCCTATATACTTTCTCTTGTTCTCTGATATTCAATTTGTATTAATTTTTTGTAGATGGCTCAATTATATTTAATCGCATTCTCTAATGTGCACTTTCTTCATTGTTAATATATTAGTTTTGCTATGTTAAATCTAAATATATTCAATGTAAATGGGAAATGTAAATCTCTCCACGTACTATATAGGTATTCCCATATTCTTTAGGCATCTACATTTTGTTCAAATCACGATGATTGATATTACCATCTATTAGAAAAAAATGCTTTATTGTGAGTGAACTACTGTTATTTCAATAAGTGAAGATTCAAGAGTTAGTTAAAACCCTGCTCGTCAGCCATTTCCATTTTTTTTGTGTTTTGCACAGCTCTCTACTCAGGGTATTATTGATAATGCTTACCTGAATTTGTTTTCATGTACATTCTGCATCATGTCCTTTAGCTTCTTTTTGTTTGTTTTTTGGTGCCATACCTGGAGGTGCTCATTCCTATTCCTTCCTTTGTGCTCAGCCAGAGTGATAGTACAACACGAAGGGCACACTTTCCTTGCAATTGGCTGACCTGGGCTTGACCCCTAGTACCTACATATGTTCCCTTGTGCCAAATAGGAGTGGCACAAGGGAACATATGTAGGTACTAGGGGTCAAGCCCAGGTCAGCCAATTGCAAGGAAAGTGTGCCCTTCGTGTTGTACTATCACTCTGGCTCCTCCTTTATCTATTTATTTATTTATTTATTTATTTGGTAAGATTGACATTAAAAAGTGGAGTAGACCTGATATTAATAAACTTACTAAGAAAACTTTTCAATTGTTTGTATTCAATTTTTATCATTCTCAACTAGGGTTCTGCAGCAGAGCCTGGCAAGCTACCTGTGCATATTGGATATGCCAAAAACAGTAACAATAAGTCTCCCAATGAGAGACGTTACTGGTGCCCGCTCGAACAAATTGATGAGCAACGGGATGACAGTGACAGTGACAACTAGGGTTCAATTCAGACTCATCAGGGAGTTTAGTGTATATATATCAAACTACCAACTTAATCAAACTTGCACATATAATGAGATGATATACTTTATGATGAAATGTGTCTGGAAAGATACCTTATTTAGCTGTTGAGGAAAAACTGGATAGTGGCCAAAAAGATAGTATAGTGGGTAGGGCACTTGTCTTGCACATGGCTGACCTGGCTTGGATCCCAGCAACCTATATGGCCCCTTGTGCCTCACCAGGGAATGATACCAGAGCTCAGAGCTAAGAGTCCTGGGCACCAATGGGTGTAACCCCAAACAAAAAACCAACAAAACTATAACTGAAGAAGGGTATTATTGTTGGGCATTGCTTTCATATTCTTAGATCTTATTTAATTAAATGTCAGTAATTTATGGAGCCTTGACACATGCATGTTGACCAATTTTGCAAAACAATAGATTTTTTTTCACTCTTGCAGATGGGATAATAAATTGTTTGTTTAATTTTTAATCACAAATGTGATAAACTGTCAATTAACATTTATTAATTACAGAGACAGAAACCACAATATTTCAGAATTATCATTGATAAATAAGTAAAATTTGTTCTCTACTGTTTATTTCACTGAAAAAAACAAAATTGATTGAGTTAATTTGAATGCCTTGCAGTTTCTCTTAATTTCATCATATTAATGAAGGGAGAAATGGGGAGGAGATAGTCACACTGACAAAAGAAGTCAATTGTAGGATAACATAGCTTCAGGTAGTTTAGGTTTATTGGGTTACTCCCATTACAATGCTCCTATTCCTCTTTGTTTATTTGTAGCTTCTTTTTTAGTGTTCTGTTGACTTGTAAATAATGTTTTTCTCTTCTCCTTGAGTCCTTTGCATAGTTTATTCAGAGCAAGTCCTTTTTGTATGGACACAGGAAGACTTAACAAATGTTATGCTTTTGTAACCTGGGAGTCATTTGACTCTACATGATATTTTCCTCCAGGGCATCTGTTCTCTTGACCTAAGCCTCAGCTGCCCTCACTTCCTAGTGAGTGTTTGGAATGGGGGAGAGGAGAAAAAACCCTTAAGAGGTATTTTGCCTACTGGCAGTCAGGAAGGGCTTTAAAACGCCCCTAGGTTATGTTCCCTTTAAACCTGACAGGCCTCAGGAAGGGCTTTATTATGTTGATTTTGCTACCTGGCTGGGTGTAACCTAGGGGCAAGGGCCAGAGAGGAAAAAGAGAGGAGAGAGATGGAAAGAGGAGGCAGTTGATCCAGAGAGAGGATGGAGCTGGGAGTGCAGAGATGAGAAAGATGGAAGATTGAATAAACGGTAACTAATCAGCAACTAGCTTGGTCCTCGTTCTCCCTTCGCCTTTCCTTGACCACCGGCCGTTCCAATCCATTCCAATACTGCGGTTCCAGAGCACCGAACGCGGGTAGTGAAACAGAGCCACCTGGAGAGCCCGTGAGTGCACTCGCCCCTCGGCGAGCTTTAGTTTTTTACAGTCAATGGCTTGGATAATTTACAAACAGAATAATCAGTTCTCAAATAATCAAAGGGTCTACATACTGTTCTGTTAAGAGAGAGAAAGGAAAATAGTATTTGTGTTAAGCAATATGTCTAGAAGACACACTTTATGGGATGGATTTTTCAGTGTTATTAATTATCTTTAAAGCTATATTTAAACTTATATCAATTTAGTATTAATTTTCTTTATTTTTCTGTTCTGGGCCACACCCCATTGTGCTCACGTCTCACTCCTGGCTCTCCACTAAGCAATCACTTCTTGCAGGCTTGGGGGAATATATTAGGTGCCAGGAATCAAACTCAGAGGGGACACATGCAGGCAAGTGCCTTACGCACTGTACTTTCTCTCTGGACCAAATATAATTTTCTTAAGTACACATAAAAAGGAAGAAATTTGACAAGGCAAGTCCTAAATTAAAGTCTCAGTGAATACTAGTATGGGTTTTTCATTTTGAATACTTGGTATAAACTTAAACTATTAGATTTCCATGCTTTGGGAGTAACTCTGATAATTACCAAACTTAGGCAAACATAGAATTAAAGTATATATTCATAGGAATACATCATGTTTTAGGAGAAAATTACATATATACACAAGCCAAATGCAGGTGCTGTGAAACAGTGCTTTAGCAAATGATAAAAATTACTAATTGCTAGTGACTTCTTAGAACAAAAGCATTAAGACCTTCAAGGAGGAAACTATTTATAATTCTTCAAATGGAATGACTACAAAAGTTAACAATCATGGAGAAAATAATAAAAGTGAACTGATTACTGATAATTAAGTATGTGGGAAAAACCTAGAAGGATTGTTCATGTTAGCAGAAATTTTAACAGAAATTTTAAGTTGATGTCAAGTAATGACATTAAAAATTTTATACTTAGTCACTGTAATTTAAAATACTGCACTGTAGCATTGTAGCACTGTTGTCCTGTTCATCAATTTGCTCGAAAGAGCACCAGGTATGTCTCCATTGTGAGACTTGTTGTTACTATTTTTGACATATCAATTATACCACTGGTAGCTCGCAAGGCTCTGCCACATGGACGGGATACTCTCAGTAGCGTGCCAGACTCTCTGAGAGGGACGGAGGAATTGAACCCGGGTTGGCAGCGTGCAAGGCAAACACCCTACCTGCTTTGCTATGAACCCAGGCCTAAAATTTCAAGCATATGTTTCAATACCACAGTCACCTCTGGATGTCAGCGCACTCCACCAATATCTTAAAGCCCCTCCAACTCATGCCTCACCCCACCCACTTCCTTTTAAATTCAGTTTTCAGGCCATCTCTGAGGACTATAGTCATGGGTCATCTGTTATTTCCACACTATGTTCCTTTATGTCCCACATATAAGAGAGAATATTCTGCATCAGTCTCTCTCCTTCTGACTTACTGCACTCAGCATGATACCCTTTATTTCCATCCGTGGGGTAGCAAATTTTATTTCATTTTTTATTATAGTTGAATAGCTTTCCAAGCTGCAAATGCACCACAGTTCACTTATCCACTCATCTGTTCTTGGACACAAGGATTGTTTTCAGATATTGACTATTGAGACAAATTCTGCAAGAGTGTAGGAGCATAGAGTCAGCCCCCTGATAGGTATGTGCTGTGATTTCTATGTTGTCTATCTCTTTTGCTCTCATTCCACTCCTCTGTATGTATCTGCATGTTTCTCTGTGTGTGTATTTGTGTTTATGTGATATGTGCCATTCTCCCTGGTCTGAGATGATAATTCATTGTATTGTATTTTCTAGAGTTTTTTTTTAATTACAGTTTAGGCAATTTCATTGCTAACAGGTATCATCTGAATGACTATGTTATGTTTTTAAATCTACAATGTGTCTTAATTTAGCAATTTTACTGAGGCTATCCAATTTTTCATTGTTTTGGGGCCACACCTGGTCATGCTCAAGACTTACAGATTTAATCCTGGTTCTGTGCTCAGGAAGCACTCTTGGAAGGCTCGGGGACCATATAGAGTGCCAAGGATCTGACACGGATTGACTGCATGCAAGGAAAATGCTCTTCCTACTATAATATATAGCTTCAGCCCATGATTTTCTTTTTCAAATCCTGAGCATTTTTTAGTATTTATTTATTTATTTATTTATTAATTTATTTATTTTTATTGAATCTGCATGAGAAAAGTTACAAAACTTTCAGGTTTAAGTCTCAGTCATACAATGATCAAACACCCTTCCCTTCACCAGTGCTCATGTTTCACCATCAAGAACCCCAGTTTACCTCCCATACCACCCCCCACCCAGCCTGTGTGGGTGATTTTCACTTTACTCCCTCTTTACTTTGATTATATTTAATATTTCAACAGAAAACTTACTATTATTATTTGGAATTTTCCCCCAACAGTCAGACCTGTTGAAAAGGCATCATTTGATTATATGTTTTCCATTGCTGAGAATAAAGAGCAATATGAGGTACCGCTGTTGTGGTCACATGGTTTTGGATTTCTGGTATTTTAGTAACTAAGTCCAGAGAAATTTCTGCCAGAAGTCACATCACTGCAAGCTCGTACATCTGTCTCATGGGCCGAAAGGAAAGGCTGAGGGACAAAAACCTTTCCCCTCCTGGGGCGGCATGGGGCCATAGCTTAGTTCACAGTCTAGAGGCATTTCTTCAAGAAGCCGCTGGGTGCCGAAATTAATTAGAGGGCCTCTGGGATCATGGCCGCTCAGGAGCGGAGGATCCCAGACCATGAATTTTTTATAATATTTTTTTCATTAGACTTGATGATCTCCACTGTAATTTTATCTAAAATCTCTCTCACCTCTCCACACTCTTTAACACTGTCTTGTAATGTTCACATTTTCCTGTCTCCATTTATCATCTTTCCAATTCCTTGTGCATTATAGTTTGTGTAAGAGTTTCATTCCCCAATTATTATTTCTTCTTCCATTTCTTGACTCAACACTACCAGTATCTTTATCTCTTCACTCTTCCTATATCTTGATTTCTCTTTCCTTACCCACAACACACCAATTAACATTTAAGCTATCAATGTTACAGTGACTTTCAAAGTTATATCTCCTACTGAAGCCTCTTTTGAATTCTAGACCTGAATTATATCTACTACCAACCTTTAAAGTTCAAATAAGCAAACAGAATATATTATGCCTCAACCATATCTGTTTTAAATGTCAAGTCTGTTCAGAAATTGCCAGGATGGCAGCCCAATCTACAGGGAGAGTCAAAATATCACTATAAATACAACAAGATGGATAAGATTGTGTTCCTAGAATACTATATGATTGAAAGTGATAATTGCATAAGACATTTGTGAATATTGGAAACACTTGTCTCAAAGATGAATTTTCAATATTAACTCACATTTGTTTTATGTTTACTAAGGTTCATGGATAAACCTAACTGAAACATTTATCCACAGGATGTGTAAGGCAATAAATAGTACTAGAAATATTCCCCTTTTATTTCTCTGTGCTAATGTATTCTTTAATTAAAAGATAAAAAATATGTAGAGAATATACATTTGAAAATTTGGATAACAGTGACAATTTTAAAAGTTCTCAGATCTTGCTCTGTTGTTTTCTGCCATAAGTCTTTATTCCCATATTGTCTTAGAGAAAAACATCAAGACCCAAATCATACAACACAGGAAATTGCTCAAAATAAACAAGCCCCATATGTAAGTTTTTAATTATGCCATTTGTAACTATTCACCAAACATTGTTACTGGTGTCATTAAAAGTTCCAATTCATCTTGATTTTAATGTATAATCCACTAATGCAAATATTCATCATAGTAGCTCTAATAATTTTTTTACATAAGATTGTTCTCTCTTCTATCATTGTGACAACCTGCCAAATTTCAAAAAAAATATGTTATTTTACCTAAGTGCATTCCAGTTAAAAAGCCTTCCATTTGAAATTTGTCAGTAATTGAAATACATCTAAAAATCGGTTCAATTTTCTTAGTTGTTCTCTATAGTCCATTCCTTTCTATGTAAATAACAACTTGATATCATTTCCAAGTATAAGAATTATGTGCTTTGTTTTTGGAGCTGCCAGAGTATATTCCCAGAAGTGGTATTGCTGGGTCAAATGGGAGCTCAATTTCTTGCTTTTGGGGGAATATCTATACTGTTTTCCCAAGAAAGGCTGGACCAGTCAATGTTTTCACCAGCAATGAATGAGGGTCCCTTTCTCCCTGCATCTGTGCCAGCACTGGCTGTTCTTATTCATTTGTATGTGTGCCAGTCTGTGGCATGAGCTGATATCTCATTGTTGTTTTAATTTGAATCTCCCTGACGATTAGTGATGTAGAGCATTTTTTATATGCCTTTTGGCCATTTTAATTTTTTCTTTGAGGAAGTTTATGTCCTTCTCTCCATTTTCTGATGGGGATAAAATAAAAGATAAAAACTTCTTGTAAAGTTCTACCAGTGCCTTGTAAATATTTAATATAAACCTCTTTCAGATGGGTATTGGGTGAATATTTTTCCCAGTCCACACAATCTGCACTTCTCTATTTGTTACAGCACTATTCACAATAGCCAGAATCTGCAAAAAGCTTTAGTGCCTAAGAACAGACAATCAAAGAAAGAAACTATGGTACATCTGCACAATGGAATACTACACAGCTGATAGAAAAAAGTGGGGTGCTGAAATTTGCCTATAAATGGATGGAGTTAGAGAGTATCATGCTGAGGGGCTGGAGCAATAGCACAGTGGGTAGGGCGTTTGCCTTGCATGCAGGCTACCCGGGTTTGATTCCCAGCATCCCATATGATCCTCTGAGCACCGCCAGGGGTGATTCCTGAGTGCAGAGCCAGGAGTAACCCCTTGGCATTGCCAGGTGTGACCCATAAAAAAAAAAAGAAAGTATCATGCTGAGTGAAATGAGACAAAAGGAGAGGGACAGATATAGGATGACTACATTCATCTGTGATATATATATATATATTTATATATACACACAAACACACATATATGTATGTATATGTATATATACATAGGCACACAGTATGAAACTAATATTTAAGTATCTAAGGCCAGGGAAAATTGGCCAGAAAGACTGGTCAATGGTAAGAAATAATCACAAGGGTGTGGGAGGTGGAGGGTAGTTACGATAAAGGAGGGCCCGTTATGACAACATTAGTTAGAAATGATTACTCTGGATATGAAATGAGTGTTGAAAGTAGGTAAAGGGATATACATAATAACTCTTCAGGATCTGTACTGAAAAGCATAATGCCTAAAATGAGAGAGACAAAGGAAAAAGAGAGAGAAAATGGAAGTGCCCTCTGAGGGGCCCCCGTGAAGACAGCCAGGCACAGGGGGCAAGAGACTCCACGTCGCTCTCTTTCGGGAGCTTGGTCTTATAGTCTCTGGATGTTGGTCGTTGGTGGGATTACACAGCTCCAGGGGCAGTTTGTAAGTGTGGCTGCCAAACTACTGGAAAATGGGGCATGTGGGTGGAAAGGCCCAGTCCCAATCAGAGCAGGCTTGAAGATCTCAGCCCAGGGTCCCGCACACCTGGGTTCTTCTGCCGGTCCCTTCATGCATGAGGCTCATCCGAACATGTGGAGAGTGGCTTGAGCACTGATAGAGACATTGCTGGTGCCTGCTCGAGTAAATCAACGAACAATGGGATGACAGTGATACAGTGACAGTGATATATATATATATATATATATATATATATATACACACACACACATATACACATATATCATACAATAGATATATGAATCTCATCTTTGTCTTACTATGATTTCTTTAAGAGAAAACACTTCATTATAAATTGTTTTCTAAATTTAAAAGAACTATATGATTACTCTTGGAAAGTTGACTAGTGAATTGCATAAGTCCTTACTGTCATTCTAAGATAGGTTTCAATTCTGAGAAAATACCACATTTTCCAATATTACATAAAATAGAAGCAAATGAAAGCGGAAAGAATTCAGTGAAATAGTAAACTAAAAAATAAATTTACATGAAAATACATTCTGCCATGCAGATAATGCATTTCTGACCAAAATCCAAATTAAAATTGTTCAATATCCTTTTAATTTAGATTCTATCATAAGAAACTAGTACCTTTTACCCTTGGACCACACTTGGTAGAACTTAGAGCTTACATCTGGATCTGGACTCAAGAATCACTGATGAGGTGCTTGGGAATACATATATTGTATCAGGGATCAAACTCAGGTAGGCTTTGTGCAAGAAAAGCACCCTTCCCACTGTACTATCTCCCCAGCCCCCAAAATTAGTTTTAATATATTTGTTAATATATTCACACTCTATATTTCTACTATATTGCTGAAATCTTAAAAAATCTGTGGTGAGAACAGAGTGATTTTCTTGCCCTAATTTCCTTTTTTAAATTTTAATCTGATCTAGTTTCAAAGACGGTGCTAGATTTCCACTAAATGTGAAATGGTGCTATAACAGGACCATCCGTAGCAAGTGGCAATCTTTCTTTTCCCATGATCTTAATGTTCATTGCCTTAATTCAGTTTCAACCATCATCTCATTAAAAATAGTCTGCCCTTTAAAGCTTTTTCTTCTTGTATCAAAGAGATAGCTAAATATATTTTCTTTTCTTACATAAGGCAGAGAATCTCTTTAGTGGATGTTAGAATGATGAATGGCCTATCAAAGTTGTAATATCAAAAGCCTTCAAGTTTTATTTTATAAAGAAAAATAACATTTTTACATCATTTTAGACGTTGTTATCAAAATTTTTTTCCAAGATTATTTGGAAGCCTTAAAGATAATGGCAGACATTCTTACAAGAGAAACAGAGAGAGACTAATTCCACTCACATATGGAAGAAGATTTTTGTTCTAGTTTTGTTTTCTGTTTCATTTTGTTTTTTCACACCAAACTATGCTCAGGGATTACTCCTGGCTCTGGAGTCAGGGATCACTGCTGGTGATGCTCCAGGGGTCATATGGAGTACTGGAGATAGGACCTTGGTTAGCTGTTTACAAGGCAGGGTCCTTACAGCTGTACTACCTCTTTGGCCCTGAAGGCAGAATTTTAAGTGACGCAACCACGGACCAATAAAGAGAGTCAGTCAATGGAAGCTAGAAGACAAAAATGTGGATTCTCTCATAAAACTTTTCAGATAAATTCAGTCCTGTCATACCCTGATTTCAAACATCTGGCCTCCAGAATTGTGAGAGAATAATTTTCAGCTATTTTTTTTGCACCAGTTTGTGACAATTTATTACAGCAGAAACAAGAAACTAATATAATAACCTAATGAGTAAATCTCTGCTAAAGTGCTCATAATCAATCATTACCTGATATCTTACTTTTGAAAGACGTTTATTAAAATGACAGAGGCTTTTAGAGAAAAATCATTAACTTAATGGAATAAATATCATACTTTTGGGAGTTTGGCTTCACACCTTCTCAGTATGTATCGGAATGTGAATTTTTTGGGTTATAATCAACTATATTATTAATCATTAAATAATACTAACATAGTATTATTGTAGTATTTCAAATATGTTACAGTGTATAGAACTTGGCCATAGCAAAAATACAGTGGGTAAGGCACACATCCTGCACTTGGCTGACCCAGATTTGATCCTCACCACCTCATGTGGTATCCTGATCTCCTGCCAGAAGTGATTCCTGAGCACAGAACCAGGAATAGGCCCTAAACAGAGCTGGGGGGTGGCCCCCAAACACACAAGAGAATAAAAATCAATGGTATATCCTTTCCCTGTTAGTGCTTCATGAACTCAAAAGGCTAGGAAAACAAATTAAGAGATGGTAGTTGTAGAAATCGACCTAAAGATTTTTTTTGGGAGGGAGAGGATTTCTCCCAAGCAGTGCTCAGGGTTGCAAGGACCAGTCTTTGCAATACTTGATCAAATTACCCCATGGCTCATTGATAGGGCTCAAGAATGTGGTACTTGATAGCACAGCAGGTAGGGCATTTGCCTTGCATGCGGCTGATCCAGGTTCGATTCCCTGCATCCCATATGGTCCCCTGAGCACCTCCAGGAGTAATTCCTGAGTGCAGAGCCAGGAGTAACCCCTGTGCATCTCCGGGTGTGACACAAAAAGTAAAAAAAAAAAAAAAAAAGAATGAGGTACTTATGGATGTCCAGTGCACTGTCTGGTGGTGCTGAGGTAGGGAATACAGAACTAGAAATAAAACTGATATTTCTACTCCCATGCTATCTCCCCTAAACCACAAAATCTAAAGAACTCAAGCCTCTGACTTGCTTTCAAGAGTGTTTTTACATTCATCCACAACTAAATTCAGGTGTGAATTCAGAGTACATCTGTAGGATAACATTGGTTTGTCTTTTCTACCTTGCCACAGGGAGCTTAGGTTTATTGGGTTACTCCCATCACAGTGCTCCCATTCCTCTGTGTCTGTTTGTAACTTCTTTCTTTTTTTTTTTAAATTTAAATTTTATTGAATCACCATGTGGAAGGTTACATAGTTTTCAGGATTATGTCAGTTATACAATACTCAAACACCCTTCCCTTCACCCGTCCCCATATTCCATCACCAACCACCCCATTATACCTCCCGCCCCCTCCCGCCCCCCCAGTCCCCGCCCTTGTAAGTGATAAGTTTCACTTCGTTTACGCTTTATCTTGGTTATAGTCCATGTTTCAACACATAACTCACTATTGTTGCTAGGGTTTCCCCCCAAAAAAGAAAAGACAGTCCCACTGCCAAGGAAGCATTTGATGGCTCTCCATTGCTGAGAATGTAGAGATATTAAGTCACGCTGTTTGTTACATAACTTTTCTATTTTTTTTCCCCCCTCGTCCCGCGCCACCGAGATCATGCCTGTTTAGTAATCACAACGCTGCCTGACAAAGGGAAAACCAACCAAAAAAGATGGTTAGTTTCTGTCATCAGCCGGCATGGGGCTCTGGCTTAGTTGATAGTCTGGTAGAATGTCTGCAAGCAGTTTCTGGAACCAAAAGTAATACACTGGTATCGGCCCTGACTCGAGATTCCACCAGCGTCCCGCTGTTCCAAGTACATAATAATTTATTCCTTTGTATCCCATTCCCACGCCACCAGGTCCATGTCAGCTTAATGGACATCATACTATGGTTAACGCCACGCCGCATTTCTTCCCGAGAAAGAAGGATATTTCTTCTCAGCCGGCGTGGGGATATGGCTTAGTTCAGTCTATAGAGATGGCTACCACTTTGGTAGCCTTCAATATTCCAGCAAAAGACTTACTATTCTTGTTAGGATTTCCCACCAAAGTCCAACCCATTAAAAGGGAACCATTTCATATTGGTGATGATTAAATGACAGTAGGTTGCGCGGCCATGGCAGCGGCCTCGCGGCTTTGAATTTCTGTATAAAGTCCAGGGAAAGTACAGCCAGAAATTACACGTCGCTACAAACTTTAACCCTATTATGGTCCCCCCAAAGTCCAACCCATTACAAAGGAACCATTTCATATTGCTGATGATTAGATGACATTAGGCTGCCACGGCCGCGCGGTTTTTGGGTTTCTATATAAAGTCCAGGGAAAATTCTGCCTAAAATTCTATCACTACAATCTTTTACCCTTCAACAAAAAACTCAGTACTATTGTTTGGAGTTTCCCCCCACGGTAAGCCCTGCCAAAAAGGAACATTTACATGTTGCTGACAATCAAGAGATATTAGGTTTTGGATTTCTATATAAAGTCCAGGGAAAATTCTTTTGGTAATTGCATCACTCGCTGGCAGCGCCTGGGCCAGAAGCTCCGAGCACACAGTTTGGAGGCATTTTGGGGGCGCCGCTCGTGTCCAAAGTGGTTCAGTCGCCTCCGGGGTCGATCTCGCACGGGGCCTGAAAGGAGCGTCCCCACATGGCTCTGTGCTTAAATGTTGGCTGGCACAGAGCGGATCCGGAAGTCCTGCCCATCGGCTTTCCCGGGCTTCCTGTAGAGTCTAAAAACCAGCATTGCCTTGCTGCGTTCAAAAAGAAAGAGTTGAGAGAGAAAAGACCATACCCCGCCGGCAGCGCCTGGGCCAGAAGCTCCGAGCACACAGTTTGGAGGCATTTTGGGGGTGCTACTCGTGTCCAAAGTGGTTCAGTTGCCTCCGGGGTCGATCTCGCTCGGGGCCGGGAAGGCCTATTTGTAACTTCTTTCTTTGTGCTCTGTTGACTTGTAAATATTGCTTTCTCTTCTTCTTAAGTCCTTTGCATAATTAATTCAGAGCAATGTTCTTTTGTGTGTGGGCACAGGAAGACAGTAAATGCTATGCTTTTGTAACATGAGAGTTAATTGACTCTCAATCATATTTATCTCCTGGGCATCTGTTCTCTTTACTTAAGCCTCGGTTGCCCTTACTTCCTAGCACCCCAAAAGCAGGGTCCCAACGAGGGATTGAATGGATCCAGGGCAAGTGGTGAGCTATGTGCTACCCTGGCATCGAAATGGGCCTGGCCAAAGTGCCATAATGCTTAACTAACTATAAGTTAATAGGTTGGTCATGGACAAAAGCTGTCATGATCCAAAAGCAGTCACTAGATTTGGGTCCTGCTAGAGTTAGAAATGATTAATCTGGCATGAGCACTGTAGTCTGAGTCTGTGGCAAGATGTTCCAAGGAGAGTTGCACTACAAGCCTCAATGTATCTCTTAGTGTGTCCATACAAAAATAAATAATATTAAGATGTTAATTAAGATGTTAGGGAAAGAGGAATACCCTTAGGTGGTGTTTCTGCCCTTAAACCTGATGGGCAGTCAGAAGGCTTTCTTATGTTGGTTTTGCTACCAGACTGGGTGTAGCGTAGGCTCAGGGGTGAGGGGTGGAGAGGTCAAGTGGGAGAGAGGCAGAATCCGGAGAGCTGGGATCAATGAATGAGGGGCTAGGAAGGAAGAGAGTGTGAGATGGGAGAAGACGGGAGATTGAATTAATGGCAACTAATCAGCAACCAGCTTGGTCCTCGTTCTTCCTTCGCCTGCCCATCACCAACAGCGGTCCTGATCCGGTTCATATACAGCAGCTCGAGAGCACCAAACACAGGCAGTGAGAGAGAGCCGCCCGGAGAGCCCAGGAACACACATCCTTCAGCGTGTGTATTTTTTTTATACATCATGCTTTCTGTGCTGAGAAGATAATTCTATCTTGCAGAACTAAATCAAATTCAATTGCCATTCAAGCCCATGTTCTCCCTTGAACAAGTACCTTGTTTACTTGCCTCTATCTTGTCTCGATCTTTGCTTACTTGCTTTTCCCGCTATGGAGATGCTCGTGTTCTCCCTTAAACACATATTTTTTCTTTCCCTCCTTCACATCTTTCTAATAAAAAAAAAGCTCCTATCTTCTATCACAAGGAAGGAAGGAAGGAAGGAAGGAAGGAAGGAAGGAAGGAAGGAAGGAAGGAAGGAAGGAAGGAAGGAAGGAAGGAAGGAAGGAAGGAAGGAAGGATTTATAACCTCAATTTCTCTTCTTATTGTCCATTCTCTGAATTAGAACTCCAATGCCTTGCCTGGAATAATTTACATTTTGCTACCAAAAATGTAGAAAGTAGGTTTATTATTGAGCTTGTGGAGTTTGGGGCATTATTTAAAATTTTGCATACAAAAGTCAGTTGATAGATTCAGGTTATTCCCAGTGTCCATCCATACCTGTCCTCCAGATTATGACATTCTGGCCACATCTGTATGATCTTGTCTATCTCCAGCTTATGATGGTCTGGTATTGAGTCAGGAACAGTGATGGCAGGTCTCTAATCATCAGTTCTAGGTTGACTATTGAATAATAAAGATTTGAATATTGAAAATATTCGAATGTTAAAGATGCTCAAAGTTGGAAATAGAATGGTTTATTGGAAAGTAGGAAGCTAATGAAAAGAAACTTCATATCTAGGATGGAACTGAGTATAGGACTCTGTTAAGTATGGCTCCTTTTGTGGGTTGTTTTAAATAGAAAAACCTTGACTTTGTGATATTTATCAAATGATAAGACAGTTACATTGAATGCAAAGATTATACAGTGTGGTCTGATAAGCTTTGGACATTTTGAGTTATCTATTTGGCTATGGGCCTTAGGTATTCATTGACTTTTAGTCTGTAAGCCTAAAGTCTGGGACTGAATATGTTTTGGGGGATTAACTTCACATTTATCAGAAAGAGCCCAGGAATTCGCAGGAATGTTTAAAAGATGTAGGATCGGTGCAGTCAAAAAATGTGATTTCTCATAGCAACTGGAAAAGGGTTGTCATGAGGCTTCCTCTTCCAGTACTGTCCTTGAGTGATTCCGTCTGGTCTTGGTTGGTCTGAAATCTACGGCGGGAACTTTATCACCTGCTGCCTCTTGCTGTGGCCTGCTACTCTGTCACTTTTCACTGGGCCTTCCAGGACAGTACCCCAGTGGCCCCCGGCCCCCTCTGCTTTCCTTAGCCTCAAGCTGGTCACACACGTGAGGATGAGATTCCTGCTATGCTGGCATCAGTCTGGGTATAGGAGGAAGGGCAAAGAGAGCATTGCTCGGCTGGGGACTTTCTCTTATCCCCTTACATTCCAATCTGCAGCCACTTGATTATTGATCCAGAGAGAACACTTTTGTACAGGCAAGATTTAAAATGACTAACTAGATAACTAGTTTGCCTGATGACCATCTATTCAACTTCCACCGTAAACAATTTGATTCTTAATTTTGTGGATATGTACGTTGAACAAATAAATTTTCTTTAACTTTTTCAAAATGACAGTAGAGAAGAAAGCAACATTCATCATTAAAACATTGTTAAGGGGCTGGAGCGATAGCACAGCGGGTAAGGCGGTTGCCTTGTATGCGGCCAACCCGGGTTCGATTCCCAGCATCCCGTATGGTCCCCCAAGCACTGCCAGGAGTAATTCCTGAGTTGCAGAGCCAGGAGTAACCCCTGTGCATCACTGGGTGTGACCCAAAAAGCAAAAAAAAAAAAAAACTGAAAACATCGTTAAACATAAAACAAATCAGTAAAGGATTTTTAAAATGTTTTAATGAAGCAGTTTTAAATATACAGTGGAATAGTGCACTTTCCTTGGATTCAATAGTTCTCAGGCGACCTTCCAGGGGCAGACAGAGGAACAGTGACAAAGAGGATGAAGAAACAAAAGGAATTTATCGGGGGTGCGCTCCCAGGTGGACCCTAATGCCTATGGTGAGTTTGGAGTAGAGCGGCACAGTGGGAGAGGTCAAGGGGGATTTTATTTCATTTATTTTTGTTGTTTGTTTTTTCAATTTTTTATTAGAGAATCACTGTGATGTATAGTTACAAACTTATGAACTTTTGTGTTTGCATTTCACTCACACAGTGATCGTTTACCCATCCTCCACCAGTGCCCATTCTCCTCCACCAATGATCCCAGTATCCCTCTCACCCCCCCATCCCCCATAACCCCACCCTGCCTCTGTGGCAGGACATTCCCTTTTGTTCTCTCTCCTTTTGGGTGTTGTAGTTTGCAATATAGGTATTGAGTGGCCTTTATGTTCGGTCTATAGTCTACTTTCAGCTCGCATCTTCCAACCCGAATGGTTCCTCCCAACATCCTCTACTTGGTGTTCCCTTCTCTATCTGAGCTGCCTTTCCCCCAGCATGTGAGGCCAGTTTTCAAGCTGTGGGGCAGACCTCCTGATCCTTATCTCTACTACTCTTGGGTGTCAGTCTCCCATTCTGTTACTTTATATTCTACAGATGAGTGTGATCTTTCTATGTCTGTCTCTCTCTTTCTGACTCATTTCACTTAACATTATACTTTTCAAGTTGATCCACTTATATGCAAATTTCATGACTTCATCTTTTCTAACAGCTGCATAGTATTCCATTGTGTAGATGTACCAAAACTTCTTTAACCAGTCATCTGTTCTCGGGCACTCTGGCTTTTTACAGATTTTGGCTATTGTAAACAGTGCTGCAATAAACATAGAAATGCAGATGTCATTTCTACTATACCCTTTTGCCTCTTCGGGATATATTCCCAGAAGTGGTATTGCTGGGTTCAAGGGGGATTTTATTTATTTTATTTTTTTTAATAAAAAATTTATTTTATTAAATCACCATGTGGAAGATTACAATGCTTTCAGGCTTAGGTCTCAGTTATACAATGCTGAAACAACCATCCCTTCACCAGTGCCCATATACCACCACCAAACAAAAAAAAAACACAGTGCACCTCCCATCCCGCCCCCCCACCCCCGCCTTGTAACTGATAAGTTTCATTTTACTTTCTGTTTAATTTGGTTACATTCAATATTTCAACACAAACAGCTACTGTTCTTAGGAGTACCCCACTAGATTCAGACCTACTGTGAAGACAAATGATGTTGCGCGGCCGCAGTAGCGGCAGCGCGGTTTTGAATTTCTGTACTTTAACAACTGAGTCCAGGCAGATTTCTTCCAGATATTGGATCATTGCAGGCTTGAAAACCCAATCTGTGGTCGTCATAATATGGCGGACACCGTGCCCTTCATCCCTGGAGAGAAAGAGGCGAGAGAGAGAGAGAAATACCTTTCCCCTCCTGGGCGGGCATGGGGCCGAGGCTTAGTTCTCAGACTGGAGACATTCTGCGCGGAGTTTCCCATGCCAAGAGAGGTTTTGCTGGGTCTGGATTCACGCTCTGGCAGCTGCAGAGAGGCCGCACATGCGTGCGGCCCCCAGGATCACATCTCGGCGGTGGGAGGGGCCTGTGCCTCCCACCTTCCCGAGAGAACCCTCGTGTCCTTTTGCTGCAGTTTTTGTCGTAAATCCCATCTGTGGTCGTCATAATATGGCGGACACCGCGCCCTTCATGTCCGGAGAGAAAGAGGCGAGAGAGAGAAATACCTTTTCCCTCCTGGGCGGGCACGGGGCCGAGGCAGCTGTGGAGAGGCTGCACACGCGTGCGGCCCCCGGGATCACAGGGGATTTTAAAGTTGTCTTCTGTGGGAAAGGGAACAAAGTAGCAATGGCATGCTGGGTAAACCTGACATAAAGCCTGGGACTACCAGGTTTGGGATGGGCCATAGGCCCAGTTTTAGCGGTGGGTGCTGGAGCCGGCAGGGTAATCTTTGATTCTGAGAATGTGGTATCTCATCAGCAGGCCTCCATCTGTCCAGAGCAAATCTCACAGTATCCTAGATAGTTTCCCTGAGTACCTCCAGGAGTAATTCCTTGCATACAGAAGCAAGATTAACCCCTAAGCATCACAGTGTGTGGTTCCAAAACTAAAAATCAAGCAAGCCCACATTTTGTGGGGTTTCCCGAATTCTAGGGTCAAGTCTACTTTTCTGGACTTGCTAGAGGGTCCAGTTCTAGGGCAGAGGACTCAGGGCCTCTAATTCCTGTGGTCTCCTCACCCTTTCCATTGGTGTTTGATGACCTCCAAGGCCTTTTTGGGTGGAATGATCCTGAGACACCAGAAGACTTTGCCCTGAGTCCTGCACAGCTTCTGCAGCCCAGGAAGAATCATTTTAAATTTAAATCAGCTACAAATTGGGGACAAAGAAAGTCAGAACTCTTTCCTATTGCTTTGGTTGTGTTGCAAGCAGATAGCTAGGAGCGCCCTGCCCTCTGAAAGAACTTTGGGAGATACAGAGACTTAAGAAGGAATTGTTCTGCCCTGAAGAGGCCCAAAGGCATGAAACCATATTCCTTTGAGATGTGAAGCTTGAGCTCTTTGGAGGTGGAGAGACCAAGCAAGGTTCACCTCAAGATGGGTGGAACCAGCAGAGCTGGAGGAGCACTGGGGACTCCAAAGGTCATGAGAAGAGTAGGAAAGGATTGCCAAGAGTTCAAGCTTTTCCCTGTGATATTCTTATCAATCCTCGTGTATGCATATTAATTCTTGTTTGTGGAGAAGAACTCTAGCTCAAGACAATTTGGCAGAATTGTATCTATCCTCTGATTTTTCCACTCTGGAAAGTTGGTGTTCTTTTTTTATTATTTTATTGAATTACTGTGAGATAGTAACACCCTTTCATGTTTGGGTTACAGTCACACTATGATCAAACAACATCCCTCCACCAGTACACGTTCCCCACCACCAATATCCTCGGTATACCCCTTTTTCCCCACCTTCCCCCTGCCTCCATGGCAGACAATATTCTCCATACTCTCTCTCTACTTTTGGGCATCATGGCTTGCAACACAGGCACTGAGAGGTCATCATGTTCGGTCCATTATCTACTTCCGGCACACATCTCCCATCCTGACATTCTTTATTGAACATATTTCTCTCTTTCCTCTTGATATAGGCAGAAAGAGAAGGCTCCCTCCCGAGACAATGGCAAAAGCTGACCTTTCAGGAAACAGGAAAATACAGAAATGAAGGCCTGGTAAGACCCTCACCTACCTATAGGTGGACCTTTGGAGTCCTTAGGAGTCACCTATCTACAGGCCCAGAGAAGCGCTTGAAAAAACAAAAGTCCAGGAAAAGAATTTCAAAGATGACCATCACCACTCCCACCCCCCACCCCGCTCACCTTCTTAGCAATGATTTTTATCTAAATGGAAGCCCTACTTGGGTTCACTGTATCACTGTAGCACTGTCGTCCCATTGAGCAGATGGAGTTTGTGAGACTTCTTGTTACTGTTTCTGGCATATTGAATACACCACAGGGTAGCTGGCCAGGCTCTGCCATGCAGGTGGGATGCTCTCTGTAGTTTGCCAGGCTCTCCGAGAGGGACATAGGAATTGAACCCGGGTCAGCAGCATGAAAAGCAAATGCCCTACCTACTGTGCTATCGCTCCAGTCCGCCCTACCCAGGGTTTATAGGCGCTCTGTCTTTTCTCGAAGAAGGGAATTTCAGGAGTTGGTGAGCAGTGATGTAAAACAGATTGTATTTGGAGGCTCTTAGGAAGGGGAAGGAGAGAGACAGAGAGTGAGAGAGAGTAATGTGCTTGAGACAGAATGTGGGTTCTCCACAGGCAGAGAGAGCTCTCCACACACCCCAGCTTTAGCTATGAAAGCATGAAAGTACACATCTAAAGAGGGGAAATGCAGGTGACATATGTACCCAGGCGCCATATGTGTTCAACTGTGTGAGTACAAGCAGCACATGGGCTCAGGTGATATATGCACGCCCTTTCTTTGCTTGAGGTGGCTCTTATAGGGTTTCTACAATCTGTGCCACTTGGGGCTTTCTAGCTAGGTAAGTGTTCATTGCTAGGGGGCCTGCCATGGAGGTAGATTTGAAAGTGGCCCATGGTCTTATCTGAAACTTCTTTTCTTCATTTTGTTCCTGCTGGATCTTCTCTCAGAGGCTGGATTCAACTTTCTCTGGTCTGGGAGGGCTGAGACTCCAGGGTTAATCAGATTAAAGGAAGGAATTGGGGTTAGCGTGGAATTTCTTTCAAGCACTTTCTGTGGAGAAGGGTCCCATATCCTCAGTGTCTGCATCCACAAGGGGGGTCATCCTTTGCACGTGTAGCTTTACTATTTCCCAGGAATTGTGTTGCCACGGGGCTCTTCCCTGCCTACCTGCCTGCCTACATCAGCGGGATCCATCAGCAGGACATCAGGCACAGCTTGATCAGCTGCCGAAGAGGAGGAGTGGGGTGTGAGTTTTTGTGTCACTGGGGGCTTGGAGCACATTTTACCAGTCTTGATTAAAGAAAAGAAGTTGTCTGCCTAGACATAAAAACATTGCTTGATTTATTTTTATTACTATGGGGGGTGGTTTGTGTCCCACCCAGTGATGCCCAGGAGCTGTTTCTGCCTCTGGGCTCTGTGCTCAGGATTCAGCCATAGCAGTGCTGTGGACTGAACCACACAAGCTGTGCTCCTGTTTCCTGGCCACCTTTGGGCTCATAGAAATCCACGTGTGAAACAGATGCTTTGGGATTGTCGTTTCTTTTCTTTTCGGGCTGCTGCTGGCTGTACTCTCAGGTCACACTGGTAACTTCTCTTGATGGCCCCTGCTCTGTTGCTGGCACTCTGCTCTGCCTCATGCTTCCAGGTCCGTGGGTGCTTGGAGCACATTTTACGAGTCCTGACCCACACCAGGCCCCTTCCTGGGTGGTGAAGTGGGTCTTCTTCCTTATCCATCCACAACCACTTTGTGAGTTTCTGCTCTTCCTGCTGTCTGCCCTAGGACAAGGGAAGGGTCCAAGAGAGTTTCCTGCCTAATACCTGAGCCCAGGCACCATCTCTCCGGCCCCTTGTTCACTGCATGCCAAGTCACAGAATCCTGTGTAGCTTCTGCCCAAGTCAATGACATTTTATCATAACCTTGGAAGTGATCTTTCACAACCAGTTTTGTTCCTTCTCTTAGAAAGTCCCAACCCTTCTGACTTTTGATACCAACAGGTTTTGGTGTGTGTTTGCATTGTTTTCCTCAGTGAAATTAGCATGGCCTGTACTGCTCTATGAGCACTCCTCAGCTCCTCCTCCTGATGTTTCTGGTAAGACACACTGTATGGGGATTGCGTGGTGTTGAGCACACTGATTCACAGGGCAGCAGATGGAGTTTGAAAATTTACTGCACTTTATGTAGACATTCAACATTAAAGATGGAACTTTTGTTTTTTTTCCTGTGGTGTGGGAGTTTGTCATATTTTGTTATGAACCATTCTGCATTGTTGATAAGTTTAAAATCATATTCAGATTTCAGGGGACAGGAGCATTTCTACCACTTTAAGTAAAAAATTATTAATGATATGTCAAATGACTGGAATAATCTCACTCCTGCCTGCAATGTCATCTACGCTACTCCAACTTAATAGCCCCTTTAAAATTTTTATACTTTGAATTTTGTCATGGCAGATACTATTCCCATTGAATTTTCATTTTGATGATTGACATTTGAGAATTTTTTCATATGTTTAGTCGTCATCATCCTGTTGATTGTCGAATTTCTCAAGTGGTCTCAGTAACATCTCTATTCATCCTAGCCCTGAGATTTTAGAAGCCTCTCTTTACTCCTCCTTCCCAATGGTGCTTCATTGGATGCTTTTTCAGGGTCAGGGGAATGGGACCCAGCATTGTTACTGGTTTTGGCATATGAATATACCACGGAGAGTTTGCAAGACTCTCCCATGCGGGCAGGAAACTCTCGGTAGCTTGCCAGGTTCTCTCTGAGGGAGAACTTGGCTATAAGAGTGGCGCAGAGAGTCTCACATATGTTTAGTATCATTATTTGTTCATAATTCATAGAAATACAACAACATATTTCTCCTGTGTTGTTGATGGTTTATTGTAGAAAATCTTGATATATTCAGGGTATAAATTTTCTGATGGATGCATTGCAAATAAATTAACATTGGTTGTCTAAACACTCTTTGAAAAATCTTTTAATAAACCGTGTCCTTTGATGATCTGTTTAATATTGATTTATAACAATATCTTTTGACAGGTATTTCAGGACACATTTACCAGTTTTGTTCTTTATATAAAATATTTTTATGTCATGTTTAAAAAAATCACCTACCTTATAATTATGACAATAGTCACAATGCTAATGCAAAACAAATTTTCTGATATTTTTAATTTTAGAACTAAAGTCTGCAACTGCAAACTGTAAGGCATTTATATGAGAATGGCATAAATTAGGCTCTTTATTCTCCTCCTCCTCCTCCTCCTCCTCCTCCTCCTCCTCCTCCTCCTCCTCCTCCTCCTCCTCCTCCTCCTCCTCCTCCTCCTCCTCCTCCTTCTTCTTCTTCTTCTTCTTCTTCTTCTTCTTCTTCTTCTTCTTCTTCTTCTTCTTCTTCTTCTTCTTTTCCTTCTCCTTCTTCTTCTCAATCTTCCTTCTTTTTCGTCATTCTTCCTTCTTCCTCATTCTCCTCCTCCTCCTCCTGCTCCTTCTCCTTCTTCATTTCTTACTTCTCCTCCTCTTCTTCCTGATCCTCATCCTTCTCTCCTCCTTCTCTTCCTCCTTCTCCTCCTGCTCCTGCTGATGTTCTTCCTCCTCCTTCAACCTCTCTCCCTTCCGCTCATCCTCCTTTCCCTTTTTCCTTCTTTCCTTTATTATTTTTATTTTTAAGTTTTCAGGCAACACCTGGAGTTACTCAGGGCTTGTTCTGGTCTCTGGTGAGGAACACCTATGTCAAGTCTTGGTAGACTATATGGAATGCCATGGATCCAGCCCAGGACCGCTGCAACCAAAGCCAGTTCCCTAACCTCTGTACTATCTCTTCCGTCAACTATTTTTGTTTTTCCTTTGGGAGCCACACCTGGAAATGCTTAGGTTTTACTCCTCGCTTTGTGCTCAGAAATTACTCCTGGTGTTGCTCAGGAGCCATATGAGATGGTCAAACCAGGGTTGGCCACATGTAGAACAAATGTTCTACCATCTGCAGAATCACCCTGGTCTCCTGGTTCTCTATTTTTCAAAGTTTTGTTATATTTCTGGCACTTTCTTTTTCCTTTTTGAGTGAGATTACCATTTTACTCACGAATTAATCCTGCTGTTATTGAGTTTAATTTTAGACCAGTTAAAGAAAAATTGATCCGGCTCCCCGACGTCCTGCAGCCGCTTCGCCCCGCGTCCAACATCCCCCGTCTTCCCGCCTGGCTCCCTAATACCAGCCCTCTTACCAGGTACTGGGACCACCCCCCCGGCCACCCCTTCCCGGTCTCCGCTTCCCTCGGCCCCCTAGGCTCCCCAACGTCCTGCAGCCACCCCGCCCTGTGTCCCATGACCCCGTCAGGAATAATCTGGGGGAGTGGCCTGTATCTTAGTGGGTGTGGTCTCAAAGTGGGCATGGCCTCCTGTCAGAGTGGTGGCTGCTAATGTGGACTCAGTTATTATTTTTTACCTTAGCACAATAGGTATTGTCTATCTCTTTGAAAATCACTTTAGCCATCTTAACCACTTATGCAAAATACCCATTAGCTTAGTTTAACTTTATAAAAGCTATTAGTGAATAAGGGAAGCTTAGCACAACCAGAGCTCCTCCTTCCCACAACAAGAGGGAATAGGAATAAATAACTGCAAAGTTCCAACTCTAAACTTCCGTAACAATATGAAGAAGCAGTGAAAATCCCCTCCACGAAGCAAGGGAGAAGAAAAGATTCCAGAAACATCAACAGGGGCTACTAACATCTATGACCTCTCAGATAAAGAATTCATAGAGGAAATCTGGAGGAGAGTCTATGTACTCCTAGCAACCATGGAACAGACTTCCAATAAATTAAGGGAGAATATGAATAAAGCACTGGAACGGTCTACCAAGAAAATGCAGGAAGAAATGAGAGCAGAAATTTCAAAGCCACGAACGAAAGTCACACAAATAAAGGAATAGGTAGATGAATTAAAAATCTCAATAGATGCCCTCAACAGTAGAATGACTACAGCTGAAGAAAGAATCAGCGACCTGGAAGATGAACTGCAGAAAGCTTATAGACAACAACAAATCCTGGCCAAAGACCTCAAAATGGCTATAGAGTGAATCAGAGCCCTGGGGGATGACTTCAAGAGGAGCAACATAAGAATCATTGGAGTACCAGAACCACAGGGAAGTAACCCCAATGAAAAAAACACAGTCAAAGACATCATTGCTAAGAAATTCCCAGAGCTGGAGAAGGCAGGCATCCAGATACAAGGAGTCCGAAGAGTACCAGCAAAAAAAGACCCAAATAAAAAGACTCCAAGGCATATCATAGTCAGAATGATGGATGCTATGGATAGAGACACAATTCTGCAAGCAGCAAGGTCAAAGAAGGAAATAACATACAAAGGAGCACCCCTCAGATTTACAGCAGACCTGTCAGAGGAAACTCTTCGAGCTTGAAGACAATGGTGGGACATAGTGAAAAAACTCAACGAAATGAATGCCTCACCAAGAATACTTTATCCAGCTAAACTCTCACTCAATCTCGAAGGAACCATACACTATTTCTCAGAAAAACACCAGCTCAGGAACTTCATAGACTCAAAACCAAACTTGAAAGAAGGTCTAAAGGGGCTACTGTAATACAAAGAGGAGCCCCATAAGAACAAAAAAACCTACATAAAAATGACACAAAACTCCATTATAATAATCTCTCTCAATGTCAACGGCCTAAATGCACCTATCAAGAGACACAGAATGGCAAAATGGATCCGGAAATTAAACCCAACATTCTGTTGCCTGCACAAAACACACCTGAACAAACAGAGTAAATATAGACTCAAAGTCAAAGGATGCAAAACAATCCTGCAAGCAAACAACTCCCTTAAAAAAGCTGGAGTGGCCATCCTGGTATCCGGCAACATAGATTTCAGGTTGAAAAAGATTAAAAGGGACAAAGAAGGTCATTTTCTATTTATCAAAGGATATGTACAACAGGAAGAAATCACGCTCTTAAACATATATGTTCCTAACAAACGACCGGCTAAATATTTAAAACAACTTCTATCAGACTTCAAAGAGGACATCAC
Organism: Sorex araneus; assembly: GCF_027595985.1. Taxonomy (NCBI): domain Eukaryota; kingdom Metazoa; phylum Chordata; class Mammalia; order Eulipotyphla; family Soricidae; genus Sorex; species Sorex araneus. Next base: position 183,717,084 of record NC_073302.1, on the reverse strand, counting down.
TAACAGCCCAATAGTAGTCAGAAACTTCAATACCGCCTTATCACCTCTGGATAGATCGACAAGAACAAAACTCAGCAAGGAAACACTGACTCTGAAAGAAGAAATTGAAGAGAGAGGCCTAATAGACCTATACAGGGCTTTACACCCCCAAAAGAAAGAATATACATTCTTTTCCAGTGCACACGGAACATTTTCTAAAATGGACCATGTACTAGGCCCCAGAACATACCTCAATAGAATCGGAAAAATAGAAATTGTATCAACCATCTTTTCAGACCACGATGCACTGAAGATAGAAGCTAACCACTCACCAACACGGAGAACCAAAACAAACACCTGGAAATTAAACAGCTCAATGTTGAATAATGAGTGGGTCAGGAAGCAACTCAAAGAAGGAATCAAAAAATACTTAGAAACAAATGAGAATGAAGACATGAGCTATGAAAAGCTATGGGACGCAGCTAAAGCCGTGTTAAGGGGAAAATTTATAACTCTCCAAGCATTCCTCAGGAAGGAAGAAAGGGCCCACATAGATAGCTTGACTTCACACCTCAAGACCTTAGAAAAGGACCAGAAAAAGGAACCCAAACAAGACCGAAGGAAAGAAATAATAAAAATTAGAGCAGAAATTAATGACATCGAAACCAAAAAAACAATGGGAAAGATCAATGAAACAAAGAGCTGGTTCTTCGAGAAAATAAATAAGATTGATAAACCGCTAGCAAGACTCACAAAGAAAAAAAAGAGAGAGAACCCTAATAAATCGAATCAGAAATGAAAAGGGGGACATCATAACAGAAACCAGTGAGATTCAAAAGACCACTAGAGACTACTTTGAAGGTCTATACGCCACAAAACAAGAGAACCTAAAAGAAATGGATGAATTCCTTGATTCCTACAATCTCCCAAGACTGAACCAAGAAGACTTGGAATACCTGAATAGACTCATTAATGTTAAGGAAATTGAAACTGTCATCAAAAATCTTCCCAAAAACAAAAGCCCAGGCCCAGATGGTTTCACTGGTGAATTCTTCCAAACATTTAAATAAGACCTGTTGCCAGTTCTCCTCAAGCTTTTCCAGGAAATTGAAAAAATAGGAACTCTCCCAAACAGTTTCTATGAAGCATACATATCCCTAATATCAAAAGCAAACAAAGACACCACTAAGAAAGAAAATTATAAACCAGTATCCCTGATGAATACCAGTGCGAAGATCCTCAACAAAATATTAGCAAATATGGTCCAACAACTCATCAAAAAAATCATATATCATGACTATGTGGGATTCATCCCAGGGATGCAAGGATGGTTTAACATTCAGAAATCAATCAACATAATCCATCATATCAACAAAAGTAAAGATAAAAACCATATTATCATATCAATAGATGCAGAGAAAGCATTTGACAAGATCCAACATCCTTTCATGATGAAAACCCTCACCAAAATGGGTTTTGGAGGAACTTTCCTCAAGATAGTTGAAGGTATCTACCACAAGCCTACAGCAAGCCTTATGCTCAATGGGGAAAAACTAAGGGCCTTTCCTCTAAGATCAGGCACAAGACAAGGATGCCCACTTTCACCACTTCTCTTCAATATAGTACTGGAAGTACTTGTGATAGCTGTTAGACAAGAAAAAGAGATTAAGTGCATCCAGATAGGAAAGGAAGAAATCAAATTCTCACTATTTGCAGACAATAAGATACTATATCTAGAGAAGCGTAAAGCCTCTACTAAGAAACTCTTAGAAACAATAGACTTATACAGTAAAGGTGCAGGCTAAAAAATCAATACCCAAAAACCCATGGCCTTCCTATACACAAACAATGATGCAGAGGAAAGGGACATGAAAAAAGCAATCCCATTCACAATTGTGCCACAGAAAATCAAGTACCTCAGAATCAGCCTAACCAAGGAAGTAAAAGACCTCTACAAAGAAAACTATAAAACGCTACTCCATGAAATAAAAGAGCACATGAGGAAATGGAAACATATACCCTGCTCGTGGATAGGGAGAATCAATATTGTCAAAATGGCAATACTCCCCAAAGCATTATACAGATTCAACGCAATCCCAATAAGGATACCCATGAGATTCTTCAAAGAAATGGATAGAGCAATCTTAAAATTCATATGGAACAACAAACACCCACAGATAGCTAAAACAATTCTTGGGAAAAAGACGATGGGAGGCATCACCGTCCTCAAGCTCAAACTTTATTAAAAAGCAGTAACAATTAAAACAGCATGTTACTGTAACAAAGGCAGAACCGCAGGCCAATGGAACAGGGTGGGATTTCCCTACACACAACCCCAAATGTATGATCATCTGATCTTTGATAAGGGAGCAAGAGATGTGAAATGGAGCAAGGAAAGCCTCTTTAACAAATGGTGCTGGCACAACTGGACAACCACATGCAAAAGAATGGGCTTAGACCTTGACCTGACACCATGCACAAAAGTCAGATCAAAATGGATTAAAGACCTCAACTTCAGGCGACAAACCATAACGTATATTGAAGACAAGGTCGGCAAAACCCTCCACGATATTGAAGATAAAGGTATCTTCAAAGATGACATGCAACTGGCCAACCAAGTGGAAGCAGAGATCAACAAATAAGACTACATTAAACTAAAAAGCTTCTGCACCGCAAAAGGTACAGTGACCAGAATACAAAGATTATCTACAGAATGGGAAAGGATATTTACACAGTACCCATCAGATAAGGGGTTGACATCAATGGTATATAAAGCACTGGTTGAACTCTACAAGAAGAAAACATCCAACCCCATCAGAAAATGGGGCGAAGAAATGAACAGAAACTTTACCAAGGAAGAGCTACGAATGGCCAAAAGGCACATGAAAAAGTGCTCTACATCACTAATCATCAGGGAGATGCAGATCAAAAGAACTATGAGATACCACCTCACACCACAGAGACTATCGCACATCCAAAAGAACAAAAGCAACCACTGTTGGAGAGAATGTGGGGAGAAAGGGCCCCTTCTACACTTCTGGTGGGAATGCCGACTGGTTCAGCCCTTTTGGAAAACAATATGGACGATTCTCAAAAAATTAGAAATTGAGCTCCCATTTCACCTAGAAATACCACCGCTGGGAATATATCTCAGAGAAGCAAAAAAGTATAGTCGAAATGACATCTGCACTTATATGTTCATCGCAGCACTGTTTACAATAGCCATAATCTGGAAAAAACCCGAGTGCCCTAGAACAGATGACTGGTTAAAGAAACTTTTATACATCTATACAATGGAATGCTATGCAGCTATTTAGAGAAGATGAAGTCATGAACTTTGCATATAAGTGGATCAGCATGGAAAGTATCATGCTAAGTGAAATGAGTCAGAAAGAGAGAAATAGACATAGAAAGATTGCACTCATCTGTGGAATATCGAATAACAGAGTAGGAGACTAACACCCAAGAATAGTAGAAATAAGTATCAGGAGGTTGACTCCATGACTTGGAAGCTGGCCTCACATTCTGGGCAACTCAGAGAAGGAAACACCAAGTAAAATGTGGTCGGAGGCCATGCGGGGGAAAGGTGATGCGTGCCGAATATAGACTAGAGACTGAACACAGTGGCCACTCAACACCTTTATTGCAAACCACAACACCTAGTTAGAGAGAGAGAACACAGTGGCAGGGTGGGGTGGGGGGAGATGGGATTGGGGAGGATAGGAGGGATGCTGGGTTTACTGGTGGTGGAGAATGGGCACTGGTGAAGGGATGGGTTCTCAAACCTTGTATGAGGGAAACATGAGCAAAAAAATGTATAAATCTGTAACTGTACTCTCATGGTTATTCACTAATTAAAAATTAATAAATTAAAAAAAATTGATCGTGTAATTCATTAATGTAGCATTTCACTTAGTGAGATCTTCTGGATAAAATTTTTGTGCAACTTTTATTAGAGATATTCCTTGATATTTTACATTATGATGCTATAAAATTTATTATTATGGCCATAAAACTTTGACCATTGATTTTTTCCAAGTATTGTGTTGTACATAGTTTAAAACTGATTTTGTATGATTGTAAAATAGCATAATGCATACCATGCACATTAAAACTATAGAATCTTAAAGTTTTGATATAGAAATCATACTTACATAAATATCAGAAGTTTTACTTGCTTTTTAGCTTTAATCATTTTTATTGAAGTAATAATGAAAATACAGAGAGTTTCTTGCCTGCACGCCTGGCTGTCTTCCCCGGGGACCCTCCAAGGGGATGGGCTCCAGCTTCCCTCCCCACCCCGAGCAGAGCTCCTGGTGGCCAAAAACCTCCAGAACCTAGCTACAGCCATGCTCAAGGCCCATGTCCACATGTTCGGACAAGCCTCACGCATGAAGGTATTGGCAGAGGAACCCAGGTGTGTGTAATCCCATCAACAGCCAACATCCAGAGACTTAAAAGCAAGCTCCTTGAAGCTTATAAAATAATATCTTATAACCTACTTCTCCCTCTGGGAGAAACCAGCAAGCTACTGAGAGTTTCCTGCCCTCATGGGACAGCCTCGCAACCTTCCCCTGTTGTATTCATATGCCAAAGCCAGTAACAAGCTGTGTCTCATTCCCCTGACCCTGAAAGAGCCTCCAATGCGGCATCATTGGGAAGGCCGAGTAGAGAGAGGCTTCTAAAATCTCAGGGATAGGATGAATGGAGAGGTTACTGAAACCGCCTGAGAAATTCGACGATCTACCTGATTTCGTGATTAATTCCTGAATAAAAATATAACATCTTATTTTTCATGTGCACAATACTAAAAATAAACATGTATATATTTCACAATGAAAATTCCGGTTCATTCCTGGAGCATGCAGTTATATACTTTGTTTCAATGTATCTACCCCTCCTCTCAAATTTCTTTCTAATAACCTATAATTGGTGTAATTGCTCAAAACTTTATTTTAATTTCTATAAGTTTACTCATTTTTTATCTTTACCAGTGCAAATCATGGACAATTTGTCCCATCTTTGTGGAGAATGTTTGGGGAGTATTGCTATTGATTTTACTGTGTATGCATAGGTATTATAACAATTTTAGTGATGTCACTTATTCTAATCTATGAGTAAAAAACATTTTTCTAATGTTTTATGTTTTTTCTCTTAATATTCACAAAGATTTTAAATGTGTCTCATAGATATATTTTCACTTAGCTAAATTTATGGCGTTTGCCTTGCACGCGGCTGACCCAGGTTTGATTCCTCCATCCCTCTCAGAGAGCTTGGCAAGTTACCGAGAGTATCTCGCCCGCACGGCAGAGACTGGCAAACTACTCGTGGCATATTCAATATGCCAAATACAGTAACAAGTCTCACAATAAAGATTTTACTGGTTCCCACTCGAGAAAATCCATGGACAATGCAATGACAGTGCTACAGTGCTATAGTGCTATCAAATTATTTCTATATAATTATAAAATGTATCATTTATTTTTATTCCTCTGTTAGTTTATTATTTTCACATAGAAATGCAATATTTTGGATATTCAGATGTCACTTTACTGTACTATTTCTATAGTTCAGCACTGAAGTATCTGCAATTTGCTATGTATTTTTTTATTACAGCTTCAAATAATAATTTTTTTCTATTTTAAACACTTTGCTATTCCTTTCTATAAGATTTCTCTTTCTAAGACTCTCAAAAATGAAACTAAATATTGGTCAGCCTGGTCATAATTGTCTCTTTCTGGTTATAGGGGACAGTTTTTATTTTTTATTTGAAGGTTGAGTATTATCATTATGACCTTGATTACGTTGAGGTACATTCCTTATATACATATTTTATTAATACTTTCTATTATACAAGTATGATAAATTTTATGAAATCTTTATTCCACATCTATTGAATGATTTTATCATACAGTGTGTTGAATTTTGAAATACAGTAGTATTTATTTTCAAATACCTCATTTTTTATCATATGAAGTTTTGTTTTGTTGATGTGGTATCTTCATGCTTATTGATTGACTTATATGGAATCATTCTTGCATCACTGAAATTGGTCCTATTTGATTATAATACATATTTTTTCTACATATTGAATTTTCTTTGTTAATCTTTAGTTTAGGACTTTTTGCTTCTTTGATTGTCAGTAATATTGTCTAGTTCTTTAAAAATTAATTTTGACATCTTTTTCTGATTTTGTAAATGGTGAGTATAATGTTGGCTTAACAGAATGTGTGTAAAATTTCTCATAAGTCATTTAGAAATATGGGAGAAGACTTTTTAGTGAAGATGAATATCATATGATGGAAAAATGCTGCTGGGAAACTAAATTTCACACTGTCTCATCAACACTATTTCAAAAATTATAAGCAAAAAGCATTCCACCTAAAGTTATAAAATTTATTTTCCTGGTGGAAAAAACAGGCAATCTTAGGAATATCATATTTCACATTCTTACATTAAATATGTAGTCACTCTTTTAAATTACTTTTTTGTCATGTTTCTATTATACTCATCTCATGAAATTGGAGGCAGATTATTCATTTAATCTTCAATAGCTAGATTTTTATAAATGTGTGGCAAACAATAGTATTTATTTATTTCTGGGCTTGGGGCCAAACCCATTAGTCTCAGGGATTACTTCCTGCTGTGTGCTTAGGGATCATTCCTGGTGGGGCTCAGGGACCATGTGTGGTCCTGGAGACCAAATTTGGGCCACATGCAAGGCAAACACCCTACCTATCTTAAGAACTTCAAACAATAATTTTTAAACAATTCTGGTTTCAAAGTTATCTAAATCGCTCACAACTAGGACAAGCAGAACATATATTTTGATAGGAAAATGATCAATACAATTGAATTAAATTTTGCTATATCTAGTAGGAATTTTCTAGTTGATGTAAATTTTGGGGGTGAGGCATCTGGATCCTTGCTCACTTCTGGTGGTGTTTGGGGATGCTATGTATGATAGAGATCCAACCTGGATCCCTTGAGTGCCAGGAGCACCACACTCCCTATGCTAGTTCTCCGAGCCATATGGGTGTAGCTCTTAATAAGAATATAGACACAGTCATGGAAAACTTTGAGTTGACTACATAAAGACTCTAATAACTGAAGTTAATCTATTGTTTCAAAATAGAATTGACAGTACCAAGTGGTAGCAAACCCTTATTCTGGATTACAGGACTGAGACTGTCAAGCTAAGTGGCTTTGGTGAGGGTGGGGAAAACCCTAGCTCAGGAATATTGCTAGAGGGTCTTCCGCACTTGATTGATGAAATGTGGTGAGTCCACATCAAAACCATAGTCATAACACTGCTGTAAACATGTGACTTAAACTATAATAATTAAATGCAGACATCAATTAACTGTGTACTGGGAATGAAACAATGACTAGCAATAAAAAGGCACCCTTCTGAGTGGGAAAAATATATTTACTCACCACACATCTGACAAAGTACCAATATAGATCATGTAGGAAGCACTGTCAAGATAGCCAGCAACCCCAACAAAAAGACGAGAGAAGAGGCAGGCAGATAATTCCTAAAAGAGTATCTATAAATGGAAAATAGGCATATGAAAAACTATTATCCATCACATCAGATAAATGGAAGACAAAGCATCCGTATGACAGCACCTCACAGCAATGAGTGGCATTCATCACAAGCCTGGGAAGCATGTGGGGGCAGGGGAAAAGGCGTTCTTAGGAACTGTGGCAGGAATGTCACCTGGGTCAGCTTCTGTAGAAAACAGGATGGAAACAGCTCAAAAATTAAGACCAAAGCGTCAATATAACCAACTGAGTCAACATTTTCAATGGAGTATGGCAATAGGCATTTCCTGAAATAGTAATTTTTTTTGAAGAAACAAATGTATTTGAGAAATAATGGGAGGGAAGGAGAGAGGAAGTTAGAGACACATAATCAAGAAGAGAGAACATGGGCTTCTCCAGAGCAGAAAACAGCAGGTACAAATCCCAGCTGTGCACGGTTTCCACAGGATGGGGGAAAGTAAGAAGGTATACAACTCAGGCAGCTGCTTCAAGGACACCTGAAACGCTAATATTAACAGTAAAATAAATCATGATGCCTGATTCAAAATATGTAATTTACATTATTACAAACACATAATCTAGTTTATTATTCCTTTGTCAAACATTGATTTAAAACATTTCAGGACAAGGAGGAAATAAATACACTTCCGTGTTAGGCTCTTAGAATAATACATTCTGAGCTCTATGGTTTCATGACTTTAAAAAAAATGTACACCTGTAATTGCTAACTTGTTCCAACTAATAGTTGAATGCAGATATGTGTTAGAACTTATACAGTTCTTCCATTACACATCCCAATGCCTCCTAAATAACCCTATAATTATACTTGCAATCATTACATAATCTAGTTTATCATTCTATTATCTAATCATTTAGGTACAAAGTTTTTAAACTAATAAATTCTCCCAGTTTATGCGAATCTAGGAATTAAAATTATAGCTCTTTACCAATCTGTAAGATTGTGACTTTAAATCACACTAGTATATTTCTAATATAGCAACTGAGACAAAGCCATCCACCACCAGACTGAACTCATTGGCTTGTTGGGATTTCTCTTATAGTGTCCAATGTTCAGGTGAAAATTGGTTTTCTTTTTCCGGTTGTAGAGTAAATGTGTTTGAAAGTGTTTGTGTATGTGGTGTTCTTTTCAGAAAGTTTTTTTGATTCCAATTTGCTATATCTGTACCAACAAAATATAATAAAGAGTGGTGGATAAAAAACGCTCACATGCTAAAAGAATAGAATCTCATAATGAAATAGTCACTAAACTTTTGGGCTTCTGATTTTTTTTTTTTTTTATCTAGTAGCACTTCGGCTGATTACAGGTTAAAAGGTTGAGGAATTCTACCACTAGTTTATTAACCTCTGATTGCAGGCTCTCTGGAGGATGGGAGATAAAAGCAGGTAGGAAGTTACAATGTTGAGAGTGGTAAATAGCCTGGAGGAGGGCTTGACGGACTTCATGACAGAGATGAGTTAGAACAGGTGAGTACATCATTGGAATAATGTCTCTGCAGTGCAATCATATACTCATATTGGATTCAGCATCCTGGCATTTGTTTGAAGGTAGTAAGGTTGCAAGTTCCCCTTACATCTTACTGGTTCTGACATGGAAAAGAATAGCTGCTACTTAAGTTACGTTCTAAATTCTTTCTGACATAACCCAAAGATCTACCTGAACCTGAACATGGCTATCATAGAATTTCAAATCTGTCTGTACTCTTAATGTCTAAAGCATTCTGATGATTTATATTATCAGAATGCTTTGCAGTATTAATTATTCCATAAGTAACATAATGGAAATAAGCTTCAGGTTGATACCTTTTTATGCAGTTATGCTTTTTTGGTAGGACAGAAAAATAATCTCAAACATCCTTACACTAAAAACAGTGTCCTTATTGGAAAAGTAGAAAAAAAAATGGACCATATTTGGAGAGAGCAGTTATTTGCATAGATTATATAAAATTGCTTAATTTTCTGATATGATTATAGAACTATATATTAATTTGCTCCTTTCTAAGAAATTTACTTTGTAATATTTTATAAGTAAAATTATTGACCAATACTTAATATTTTCTGCTTTCATACTTCTCTAAGAGTAATTAATAAAATACTAATTTTTGGTACATTTTCATGACAAAGTTTTGAACTCTAATAACAAATCATATCAGAATCTTAGTAACAGTCATAATTCCCACCTTTATTTGGGCATTCAGTAATAGAGGACGGTGTATAAAAGAGAGATGTTAAAGTCTTTCAGAAAAATGAATTTTCAATACTTATTATATTTGCTATTAATCCAGAACACAAATGAGTTGCTTTCTCCCCTCTCATTTATAAAGGCTGTAAACCCCTTCGATCAAACAACTGTGAATGATTTCATTTAAATGCATACCCACTGCTGCTTGGTTGTTGAGAAGGAAATATCCCACGTCTAAGTAATATTGGCATAATATTTTGGATATGGCTTTCACGAGGTAAATGCTTACCTGCAAATAGCTTTTGAAGTGAGACAGCCAACTCATGTCATATCAATCCTGGAATAGCTGTCAGATGCTCTTGACATTTAGCTACTGCAGGGACTTTAGATTAAACTAAAACTAGCATGGAAACCTTGCTTGAAGGCTCGGTATGTCATTCTTAGTAGCTAAATTTATTGAATCCCATTCCTGACTCTGCTTTTAAAAGATGATCAACTTCTAATAGAATTTGTTGTGAAGTTGTTGATCCACACCTGGCGATGCTCAAGGGGTTACTCTGGGCTCTTAACTCAAGAATTACTCCTGGCAGTCCAAGTGGGGCCATGCAGGATACTAAGGATCGAACCAGGTTAGCTGCATGTAAGGCAACCACCTGATCTGCTGTACTCTAGCTCCAGTCCCACTATTTTCTATGATAATATTACACTAGGAACTTCAGATACTATTAGAATTACAAATTAGGACCCTTCTTGATATTAGAGCTTAGCCTTCTAAATTCTATTTCTACTTATGTTACATGCTCTTTTCTGAGCACATGTCCTAGTTTCCATGTTACCACTCTTTCATACTTTTTCCTACTGAACATAATATTCTCTTTGATTTGAATATCCCATTTGGGATTCAACACCAAGAAATAAAAGGGAATAACCTATCTTTTTGATTTTATAATTATATTATCATTACAAAAAATATTTAAGGTGCTTTCATAAAACTATCAGAAAGTAGTTTCCTGAGAGGCTGTGGATATCTTTTAAGATGTCCTTTGTAGGGAGCCATTTTACCTTACTGATCTTATCCTGTCACTATTTATTTAATCACTAGCTAAGCCCATGTCACACCTAGCAAAGGTTGCCACTCCCAATCTTACTGATCTTACCCTATCAGCATTTGTTTATTACTAGCTAAATCCCATGCCACACCCTGCATTTCTATTGGGGGTCCAGGCACCACCTCCTCCCAGCAGGGAGGTATAAATACTTTAACTGCCATAGAATAAATGCCTTTTCTCCCTCCTCCGGGCTCTGCATCTGTTCTTTCGGCTGCGCCCCACAAAGGGTTCTCCCTGCTGAACAGAACAAACCTCCCCATCGACTTCCACAGTCCTTCAATGAAATTCATGGCCTAGGGTGATCTTCTCGTCATGAGTTTGGAGTAGACTTATTGACAGAAGTGAGTAATATAAGGCAGAATTTATTAGCTTCTATTTCCAAGATTATATTTGCAGTCTCACAACTTCATTTTCAGGTCTCCTGAGTTTTCTCTCTCCTTATATTGTCTGCCTGGGGAAAGCAGATACCAGGCTGTAAAGTGCTGAAGAGTCTAACAATTGGAAAAAAAGTTTATAAAGTTAGGGTGATGTATGTCCTGTATTAAGATTGTAATCTCTGCTATCATTCCTCTGTCAAACTCAAAATTTGAAAATCTAGGGAGAGATCCTCAGAGTCAAGAACATGAGTTCTACCTACTACCAGGATCTGTGAACTTACCATATCCCAGGTCCAGTGAAATAATTTTACTAAGAATTCTTTAAATTTCTAATAAGTGCTATATGATATTTAGCATTCTGAGTACCTCTAAGTACTCCGTAACTAGCAGTGATCTTTTTGGGACTGGTATCCAGCAAGAAATCACATGTCCTTTCTCTTCTTTTCATATTATTTCTTAGCCAAAGCTTTTACAATGCTTACTGGAGTTTAGATACTTCATTTAATATTAATCAGTCTATCTTACACAAGTATTGACAGTCCTGTGTTTTTTCATGCATAAAAGCAGAGAAGATGTCCTTAACCAAGGTCTCAGTGTTTGTCTGTGGGATTCATACACGCACCCTTTCAAAATGCTTTATCATATTTGCCTGCCTTGAAGCAAAATTACTTCAGGGTCACAACTTATTTTTAACTTCTTTGCAATGAATAATCTTATTAGCCTTTCTCTTTCACACACACAAACACACACACACATACACTCATCAATATTTCAGTATCTCACACCACATTTATTTACTATTTCCTGCATATAGAAGGCTTTGTCCTTATAACATTAGTGATCTTCATACTTATATTATTATTATTAACTTTTGGAGAAATACCTGATGACACTTGGCAGTGCTCAGATCTTACTTTTGGTGGGATTGGCGGACTACATGCGGTTCCAGGGATCCAATCTCGATTGACTGCATGCAAAGCAAGTCACCTACCCTGCTGTTTTATCACTCCATCCCCTCACACACATTTTTAATAAGGTTCTATTCCTCCGTCCCTCTTGGAGAGCCTGGCAAGCTACCTGTGGCGTATTCTGTTGCCAAAAACAGTAACAAGTTCCACAATGGAGAAATTACTGGCGCCCACTTGAGCAAATCAATGAGCAACGGGACTACAGTGCTACAGTGCTTAAAATTTATATTTTAAGAGCCTGGCAAGCTACCAAGTGTATCTCGCCCACACTGCAGAGCCTGGCAAGCTACCCATGGTGCATTTGATATGCCAAAAATAGTAACAAGTCTCACAATGGAGATGTCACTGGTGACCGCTCAAGAAAATTGATGAACGGGATGACAGTACTACAACAGTGCTAAAATTTGTATTCCAGAATAAACCAAGTTAATTTTCAAAATCTCTTATTCAATACTTCTTTCTTCTCTCTCTTTTTGAAGAGTTAAAATCATGAAGATCACTGTGATGCACTGCTGTCTAATGATGTGTCAGAATATTTGCCAAAATTATCTTATGGATACTTATGGCATCGTTTACCCTCTCTGTCTACTTTTTGTATCTATTAACATTGAGCAGAACAACTGCATCTTCCAACTAAATATGTATCCCCAACACATGAAACTTGTCAGAACTCCTACACTACCGAATGCCTTAGTGCACTGCAGGTCAGAAATACAGTGTCACCAGCAGGAAGGGACACACACCCTTCCAAGACAAGTTTGCCATTGTTATCAGTTTTTAATATTAATAAAGCTGGTACAATACATACTTTAGATACTAGATACCTATGTAGAAATAGTTTTGACTCACCTACAAACTAAGTCCATTTCTTTTTCTTTGAATGAAAATGGATCATATCAGTGTGTGTGAGTGCACTCCTTAAAAAAAATAATTTTAGGAGTGGAGCAATAGTACAATGGGGAACTCACTGGCCTTGCCTTGCATGTGGCCTACTCATGCTTGTTATCCAGAATGCATATTGTCCCCCAGATACAGGCTGGAGAGATTCTGAGCACAGAACCTGGAGTAAGCTGTGAGCAAAATCAGCTGTGGACACAGCCTGCTCATTATATAAGTATGTATAGAGGTAATTTTTATTTATATTGAAAAATATTTTTTCTACTCTTTCTGTAATTTATGAGAAAAAAGGGTAATGAAAGTTTTGTTATGCTAAGAGGCATAACAAAAGCACCTACATAGTCAATAAGTATATGAAAATTTAGAGTGAAATGCAAAAGATAAAACAATAAATTATCTATTTTTGCATCTTAAAATCTTCAAAGAAAATTGAAGTGTTCATAAATTTAATGAATTTGCACATTGCACACACGACAAAGAATTTACAATTCTGATCATATAAAATGGTCTGAAGATTTGTATATTTGAAGTACTACTTAAATTGAATGACACCTGAGATTTTTATCCTCGTATAATTCTTTTATCAATTGTTTGATATAATGTAACAATTATTCATGACATGATGCAGTTGAAATGCTGTTGAAAAATAATAACCTATACTATTCTCCGTTATAACTCATGGCTTTTATATTCATGCTTCTGATGAAAAATTTATTTAGGGATATATATGAGATCCAAAATTGTTTTTTAGGGAGAATATAGCATATGCATGATGTGTGAAGATGAATACTATCCTCCCACAAAAATTATTTTCTGAATCACCTCTGTAATTTGCAACGATGAAACAATAGAGGGATTTTTTTGTTGTTTTATCAATATAGTATAAATTGTATATAGGATTATATTGCTTCTCATGTGTCTCCTGTCCTGGTTTTTCACCATGGATATTGTTAGATTTTCTCTCTAGTCTACTTTTACAGAAATCATTATTTTTTGTTGTTATTCACCTTCTGAATGAACACATTTGCTTATCTTATATGAAATTATTTTTACTATGCCATACATATTATAATTATCTATTTAAAGAAACATAATTTACAAAGTTATTAATAGTTGCGTTTAGGCATACAATATTTGGATATCAATCAATCTCATCATCACTGTCTCTCCCTGCTCCTTTCTCCTTCATCTGCCAGGCTGATAGGCATCTTTTATTTTTTTTTATTTTTAGCAAATTAATTTAATGTAGAAAAGCACAACTGTTGATAAAATTCTAGAATTAAATTTGGTTCGATACCAAAGCACCAATACTAAAACCAATAAGCATAAAAAATCAATTTATGTGAAGATTGTTATATCTAATGATATTGTTGTTAAGTCTTAGTCTAAATTTTCTAAAGTCTCGACTGCTTTAGGAGTCCAGAGACTTCATCATCTACAGTCTGGGCCAATGAGCTGACATGGTGCAGACCGAGGGAGCTGGGTATGTCTGCCAGGACTTCTGGAAGTATGGCGAGTTGGAGGGAGGCTGACCACCCTGTCACTGAGAGCACCAGAGTTCTCAGCCTGGGTACCAGGTACTGGAGGTATTTGAGGATTGGCGTCTCTGCGGAGTATTTGTGACGCAGTGGCCTTGAGAACCTGGCCCTGCTGCAGAGCTGGGCTGTGGGTGTGGCTACTGGAGATTCAGCTGGGCAGGTGTTAGCTGTGAAGACTGGTTCTTTGGTCAATTTGAGCTGCTTCCCCATAGTCTCTCTGCTTTTGGGCATGATGGTTTGCAATACCGATGTTGAAAGGCTGTCATGTTTGGTATACCGGGGATATTGGTGGTGGGGAATGTGCACTGTTGGAGGTATGGGTGTTTGATCATTGTATGACTGTAACTCAGATATGAAAACTTGTAACTATCTCATGGTGATTCAATAAAATTAAAAAAAAATCAGCTGCTTGGTGTGTTTCTCCTGGGAGATTTTAGTCGGGAACCCATGAACAGGGCTAGAATATGAGCTGACATGGTGGTGGCTGAGGGATGCTGGCATGTCTGGGAGGAAGATTTTAAAGTTTGACAGTTGTAGTTTCTATCTAATGTTTTCAGTGTCGTTGAGTGTGCTTGGCTATATGGCTATATAACTCTCCCACAAAACTGGTAAAACTGAGGCTCCTGAACCCTGTTCCCCCATTACTTCCCTTTTTCTTCTTTTCTTCTGTCCCCTTTTGGTTTTCTTACTTCTGTGTCCTTCTCTTCCCTCTACTCTGGGATCAAGGCTAACCCAGGCATGTCCCTTTACTATGTTTTATTTCCTTATTCAGTCATTCTATATACTGCTGATAAGTTAGGTCATCCTGTGTTCTTGTGACTAATTTAATTCAACATGACATATTCCTGCTCCAACCAGGTTGCAGAAAATTGCATAATTTTATCTTTCCTACATAGTACTGTAGTATCTTACCTGCATAGTATCCCATTGTATATCAACCACATCTTTATAATCGACTCATGTGTCACTGGGCACTTAGGTTGATTCCATATCTTAGATACTGTTATTGCACTAAGTGCAGTAATGAGTAATAGTACAAATATGCCCTTTTCAAATAATGTTTTTCTGTCCCAGGAGTACATGCGCAATGGTGGAATTGCTAGGTTATTTGCCATCTCAAGTCTAAGTTCACTGAGAACTCTCCATACTGTTTGCAGAGAGGTTAAGCCCAGACAACATTCCTGCTAGCAGTGCATGAGAGTTTTTGTGTTGTCTTCCCTGCCAACACAGATTGCTCCCATTACTTTTGATGTGTGCCATCCCCGCCCATGTAAGATAATATGTCATTATTGTTTTGATTTGTATTTCCCTAATGATAAGTAATGCTGAGCACTTTTTCATGTGCCTACTGCCATCCACCTGTTTCCTCTGATAACAGTCAGTCCACTACCTCTCAGTTCTATATCTTACCAGAGCACAAATTGTCCACACGGATTTGGTATGAATCATTTTCTTCATATGCAGATATGTAATGAAACAAAGAAACCAAGTATTGGAACAATATACAATTACAGTGGATTCTTGGATTGTTTTAGTACTGACAATGCCTTAGGCAAGTACAATGACCCAAATACAATAAACTTTTTCCCCTGTCATTCACTTTCAAGACTTAGTACAATTTTTCTGTATTCTACTCTTCTACTTTAATCATTGGCAAATTGCAAATTATTCAAACAGTCAAAATGGTAAATAATGAAATTTATATGAAACTTTCAGGCTGTAAAAATGCCTGTTCTCTTTTTCTTTTTTCATAAAAATAAGCTTGAAAGTGTACTTTTAAAACTACGAATGGTTATTTTCTCCATTGTTAAGACTTTCAGTGTTTATTGAAGGAGTAATTTTCAAAATAATATTCATAATATAATCACATCTTTGAAGATATCATTTTCAAACTACAAGAAAAAATTTGAACCAGATTTTGGTATACTTACACTGCAAAGAATTTTACTTTCTAATTTTGGTTATCTATTGCTTTTACCAGTCCTATCAACTTGCAAATGAGTATTCTGTTTTCAGTCATAAATTTAAAAGAATATTGGAAGGAAGTTGTGCAAAACAGGAACAAATGAAGTTATAAAGTAAATCTGATGGCAGTATTCATTGATGCATCTTGGGAAAAATATAATGCTGGCTTTGTGACCAAGATTTTTCTGACCAGAGTTATTTCTTTGTTCTGTATTATAATAGTTACAGTATGCTTTTCCCTAGCAACAAAGGCTTGTGTGGTTGTACTGTTTTTTACCCTTTTGTTGCCCACATTTACATATCACTCAGTATGTTGATTTTATTTCATACAATAATGGACTGCTTTGCCCTCTAGGTTCTTGTTTGGTATGCTGAATAGGAAAAACCAGTATAAAATAAAGTTAAGACAGGGAGAGAAAAGAATGGATATGAGGTCAATAATTTCCTGCTTAACTTGTGGGAAGTCCATATATAAAATTTATTGAATATTTTTAATAATGTGGGGCCATTTCTGACAGTGCTCTGGGCTTACGCATGGCTCTGCAATCAGGACCACTCCTGACTGGTTTCAGGCAAAATATTTGCTGTGGGGGATTGTACCTGGCTCAGCTGTGTGCAAGGCAATTACCCTTCTTGCTGTATTATTACTGGCCCCATTGGGTTTAATACTTTGTTGTGGTGGTCCCATCCTGTCCAGCAGGGAAGACCCTTCGTGGGGCTAAGGAAGGGACACAGCTGAATGAACAGACGCAGAGCCAGAAGGAGGAGGAGAGGGAGAGAGCGTTTATTCTATGGCATTTACAGTATTTATACCTCTCTGCTGGAAGGAGGTGGTATGGTATGCATGCCAGGACCTCCAATACAAACAGTAGTAAAATGCAGGGTGTGGCATGGGTCTTAGAGAGTGATAAACAAATGGTTATAGGATAAGATCAGTAAGATCAGGAGTGGCAACCTTCCAAAGAAATTCAAGTAAGCCTCTGTTTAATCAGAAGATAAGAGCCAAGCTTTGTAAAATGGCTCCCTATACTTTGTCTAAGTCAAATCAATAGACTAAAAGTTTCAAGATGATGAGAAGGGTAGGGGCGGGGGGGGGGGGAAGGACTAGTTACATTGTAGTTATTAAGCCAAACAGCTACTATAAATGACAAAGAATATAATAAAGGATTACATTACATAGTAAAGGAATAGGTTAGAAAAGGGAGAGAAGGAGCCTTTAACATAATATATTCAAAAGATAAACAGTAGGAGAAAAATCCAAACCCTCCTAAATATTAAAGGCATAAAGGATAATGTTTAAAGAAATCTTGACAATGGCACAGAACTATATAACATGCTGTACATAACAGTATGCTATGATATAATTGAGATTAACTATGTTAGTTATGTAAAAAAGTTTTGAAGGCTTTAACTATTCAAAGAAAGTATTTTTTTTAATGTTTTCTTTTTCTTTTTGGGTCACACCCAGCGATGCACAGGGATTACTCCTAGCTCTGCACTCAGGAATTACCCCTGGCAGTGCTCAGGGGACCATATGGGATGCTGGGAATCGAACCCGGGTCGGCTGCGTGCAAGGCAAATGCCGTACCCACTGTGCTATCACTCCAGCCCTGAAAGTCGTTTTTGTATTGCAAATCAACTTAACTTTATTTAATGAATAAAGAGAAGCACCTGACAAAAATCATGTTGAAATACTAAAATGAAAACTGTATGTAAAGAAATATGGATACAGATATTTAAGTATGCCACCGGCCTTGATCCAGAGATGCAGAAGTGAATCCCAGGGGGCCAGCAGCTCGCTGTCAGGAGGTCTCTCCAGACCTGTGCAGAGCCCATCTCACGGGGGCTCCTCAGATGAAGCAGGTGTCCCAGCTCCGCCCATTCCAGGTGAATCCCCTGGTGGCAACCAACCCTCAAAAGAAAAACTCAGGTAAGCAGGAACGAGCTCTGAAGAAGTCAAGCCACATGGTGGTGAGATGGTTTGACCCTTCCCTTCTCCCCACCCCTTTGGGGTCCTGCTGTCATGCAAGGAAGTGCCTCTGGGCCCTATTTAAGCATGCCACCAGCCTTGACCCAGAGATTCACAAATAGGTCTCAAAATGGATTACCTCCCTACAGTAATGTCTTCGGACCCCAAACATTCCATATTTAGAATTCCAGGAGCATGTGGCTGCTTTCAAGGCTGTGAAACCTCTCATGACATTCATGATAAGCAATAGAAAATAAGTTATCTAGAATCTATCAGTGGCAGGCAGGCTTGAACAGTGGTGGGAAAATTCTAAATAGTGGGAAGGTGTAATGGTGGTGAGATAGGTGTTGATACGTTGAATGTAATCAATGTGAACACTATAGCACTGTCATCCCATTGTTTATCAATATGCTCAAGTGGGCACCAGTAATTTCTCCATTGTGAGACTTGTTTACTATTTTTGGCATATCGGATACGCCAAGGGTAGTTTGCCAGGCTCTGCCGTGCGGGAGGGATACTCTTGGTAGCTTGCCGTGCTCTCTGAGAGGAACGGAGGAATCAAACCCGGGTCGGCCGCATGCAAGGCAAATGCCCTATCTGCTGTGCTATTGCTCCAGTCCAGGTGATTATATATAATAAACTTAAAAAATATATTTCTTTATTTCCTTTCTTCTGAATGTAGATAATCTGCCATAACAGAAGTAGTAACTTGAGGACCAAGTAACATATTTTCCTGTATTTCTAAAAGACATATACAAGAGGATGTGCTGTGGAGGTTGTACAGTGGGTAGGACATGCGCTTTGCAGGCAGGTTTTATCCCTGGCATCACATAGGTTTCCCAGAGGACCACAAGGAGTAATTCTCTAGTGTAGAGCCAGGAGCAACCTCTGAGCATTTCCAAATATGGTGTGGCCTCAAAACCAACCTGCCCCCCCAAAAAACAGTAAAAGAAATATACAAATAAAAATAGATAATTAGTCATCTATCTAATAGCTCCTTCAGAGAACAGAATATTTTTTCTGCAATTAGGGAATGTAATGATTTGCTGCTTATTGTGAAATGAAAATGAACTAGTACAGTAATTACAGATATAGATTGCTTTTCATTATTATCAAGGAACTAGATCTCAAAAAGTATTGATGATATTGTTTGTATCAAAGCAAAGGGTAGGTGCATGCCAGTATTCATCTTTGAACTCAATCTGCTGATTTCACAATATAAAAATGGAAAATAGTTTTAAAAATTATTAGTAACACAATATTAGTTTATTGTAAGATTAATATTCATAATATACATACATGATTTTTAAAAATTATTTAACTGAATGAACAAGTTTATCTTGTATTGAATGTAATTTAAGGTTATGATCACACTAATCTCCAAGAGACAATACACATGTGCTATCTTCATTTTAAAAATACTGTGCCAAGTTGAAGATGGAAGTTCAGTGACCAAGAAGAAAATAAAAAATAGATCTATCTAAACGAAAAAGGAGTAACATCTGATTGGAAACAGTTAAATTAAAGTGTGTATATACATAATCCTAGAACAGGCAGCAAAAATCTTATAAATCTAACTTGTTATCTGATTCAAAGTCCTGTGAAAATGCTTATCTCTTTCAGCCTTAATGGGAAAATACTTATAAAATTTAAAATTGCATTTAAAGTTTATTCTTGCAATACAGTAGAGATACAATATCAAATGAAATTTGAAATGGAAAAAATCTTTTAAAATTCTTGCACAAAGGACACATAATTTTAGGATTTATTTTCTTAAGTCTTTAAACAAAGGTTAAAGGTTTAACAAAGTCATTTTGCCTCAAGCCTGCAAATGAGAATGTTTAACAAGTAAGATATACATCTGTGTTACTTATTTTATTTTAGTTTTGCTTTTTGGGTCACACCCAGCAATGCTCAGGGTTACTCCTGGCTCTGCCCTCACGAATTGCTCGTAGAGGAGGTTGGAAGACCATATGGGATGCTGGGGATTGAACACCTACCCACTGTACTATCACTCCGGGCCCATGAGTTACTTATTTTAAAGGAGTGAAAATGCTACCCTGAATTCTGATGAATGTCCTCCTGCAGAGAAATTGTAAGCAAATACAACATACTTCCACTTCCCTGTTACTTCTGATAAAACACTAACCACTTTCCCATCCCCCTAGAATTCTTAGACTGGTTGAATAAACAATTCTTTCAAGATGCTTTCTAGGAGCAGCTCTTTGGATCATTTGTCAGAATAGCATCTGCGATTCACTTCTATTTGATTCTTCATATTTTTTCATATCTTAGTATCTCTAAATAAATAACTGCATATTTGAAATAAAGCTTCATTTTTTCCCATATTATGGCACTGTAACACTATCATCCCGTTGTTCATCGATTTGTTCGAGTGAGCACCAGTAACGTCTCCATTGTGAGACTTGTTGCCACTGTTTTTGGCATATTGAATATGCCATGGGAAGCTTTCCAGGCTCTGCCATGCGGGCAGGATATCCTTGGTAGCTTTCCAGGTTCTCCAAGATGGATGGAAGAATCAAACCTGGGTCAGCTGTGAGCAAGGGGAACGCCCTACCCACTGTGCTAAGCATAAAATAATTACTCAATTAAGAAGCTGGAAAGTGGGTCCTTAGTGATAGGATATGTAAGACTTTTGCCTTGCATACCCTGACCTGGCTTCAATCACTGGCACCCCATTTGGTCCCTGAGTCCTCCAGAAGTGATTTCTGAGCTCATAGCCAGGGATGAACCCTAAGCACTGCTGGGTGTGGCCCCCCAAACAAACAAGCAAAAAGACATTGAATAAGCATAAATTAAAAGTTAAATTTCAGGGGCTGGAGCAATAGCACAGTGGGTAGGGCGTTTGCCTTGCACTTGGCTGACTCGGGTTCGATTCCCAGCATCCCATATGGTTCCCCGAGCACCGCCAGGAGAAATTCCTGAGTACATGAGCCAGGAGTAACACCTGTGTATCGCCGGTTGTGACCCAAAAAACAAAAAAAAGTTAAATTTCAATTTCTGCTACATATATAATACATATATACATATATTTTCTCATTATTTTAATATTTCGCCTTTATCAGACAGAAAGTAAGGGTTTTGCCACATGAGCACTTCAAATTTAAAAATAGAAATGCAGACAAGTGAGAAATAATTGAGATCTTTGCTACAAATTTGTATACTATAGAATAATAGTCATATTGTACAAACTGACTTCTGAATACAGAATCAATTTTTCAATTCTTAAGGAACATTTTTCCCATTACTGAAACTGTTTTAGTTTTCTTCGTTGAATTTGGGAGGAGAATCACTTTTGCTACTTAGTAATTAACAGATAAAAATCTGTTATAATATGTCATTATAGAGCATTGCTAAATAAAAAGCAAGCACCAGATGGTGTGCTTTATGTTAAATGACAGTGCACATGCATTAGGACTTCTTTTTCTCTCTCAAGAAAATTGCAATTTAATTTAGAGATCCTTTATGCTATGGAAAATGTAGAGGCAGTAACTTTTTAGGCTAGCAGGAAATCCATCAAAGTGTGTTACCACATTGGTCTTAATACTCTGTGATACGTTTATCTCAAGAAACCATAAGCATTTTATTTATTTTTCCTTCCTCCTTTATCTAAGCACCATCATCTTTCTGTCACATAGAAAATTAATAAATGTAACTGAAGATTACGTACAGTGAGCCTAATTGCTTAGCAGTTGTCATTAAAATATTAGAAGACCAAATATATGCCTGAATTCTTTTTTTTTTCAATGTTTGTTCTGTTTTGGGATCACACCTGGCAGTGCTAAGGGCTTACTCGTCACTCTGTACTCAGGAATCACAGCTGGCAGGGCTGAGAGACCACAGACGGTACCAGGGATCAGACTGTCAGTCACGTGCAAGATAAATACCAAACCTGCTGTTCATTGGTCCAGTTGCTATTTTAATTTTAAATTGTAGCTTCTGGTTTACATTAGCATTAAAATTGTTGCTATGCTAGCAGTACTTTGGAGCCAGGTCCTCTGCTAGAGTACCAATATCCCTCCACTACAATCTCCAGGGCCCTGCTCTTGCATCTCCGTTGGCAGTTACGGTGCAGTATCTGTTTTTTCTTCCATCAAGCACTATCTATCCCATGCTTTGCTTCTTTGTACCCTACATACGAGATCATAAATATTAGTCTATCTCCTTGACTCTCTTCACTTAGCACAGCAACCTCCAATTCCATCCAAGTTGAAACAAAATGTAGCCTTTCACCTTTCCAAGACAGAGTATGGAGGCTACTGTGTAGATCTACTACAATATGCTATCCACTCCCCTGACGCTGGATTTTGGGTTGTTCTTAGAATTTGGCTATTTAATGGTGTTGTTGTCTTCTGGGAATAGAGGGTAAGAGGAAGAATTACTGGGTCATATGGAATTTCTATTGTTATCCTTTGAAAAATTGCCATCATGTATACAATAGATGCTTAACTAGGTGACAGCCCCACAAACAATGAATGAGGACATGAGTTCCATTGCATCCCCATCCACACTATGGTGTTTTAGTATGGATCATTCTCACTGGTGTCATGTGATATCCCATAGTTCTAAGTTACATTTTCTTTATGATCTATCATGTGGCACACTTTATTATATACCGATCAAATTTTTTTGAGAAGTGTCTGGTCCAGTTACTCCCCCATTTTTCTAAAATTGTTGGTGCTGTTTTATTAATATTGTTCTTGAATATTAGGCCTTTGTTGAATATGTGGTTCCAGACATCAGACTCGAGTCAGTCACATGCGAGGCAAATGTCTTAACCACTGCATTATCTCTCTGGCCCTCAAGGTCAACTTAATCATCATGAAGTCCATATTCTGACACTTCTCTTATCCTGATATCTATACTTACTTCTTTGATTTTTGCCAATATATCATGTTGTTACACATTATACATTTTGTTACACATTGTCTTCTACATTTTATTTAAAGTAGCAGTAACAAGGACTACACAATAATAATTAACTGTTTTGTAACTAGGTGCTATTTGCAATTAAAATACAATAACTATTTACTAACTGTAAATAAGTCACTGTCACTGTCACTGTAACCCCATTGCTCATCAATTTGCTCGAGCGGGCACCAGTAATGTCTCCATCTTGAGACTTGTTGCTACTGTTTTTGGCATATTGAATACCCCATAGTAGCTTGCCAGGCTCTGCTGAGAGGGTGAGATACTCTCAGTAGCTTGCTGGGTGCTCCAAGAGGGATGGAGGAATCGAACCCAGGTGGCCTCGTGCAAGGCAAATGCCCTACCACTGTGCTATCGCTCCAGCCCGTAAATAAGTAAAATGTAGAAATTTGGTGAACAATTTCACATTAATCTAGAGTACTATTATATTTGCTTTTGTTCAAATGTGTGAATTTCAGTAACTCCTGAATTTATGATATTCAATATGTCACTAAATAAAATACATTAAGGTATATCACTTTAAAGTAACTTTGCTCCAAAACATGGTAAATGGATATGAATTTATCACATAAAATGTTAAATTCTACTTGCTGACTTGCCTGCAAATATGCAAGCATGCTTAAACTTTCTGCCACTTTATTGTACTCTGACTGTTTTTGAGATGTTGTCCGTGTGGAATTTTAAATTCCTCTACTTTGGAACATAAAATAAAAAAGCAAACTTTAATACGTGGAAATGAATAGATGTGTCAGAACGGAGATTCATCTTTTGCTGTGAATTATCTTGCTTTTATCGACCACAGTCAAGCTTTTGAGGTTAACTAAACATTTTCTGCGATTGACTCAATATGCTTCATTTGTACATAAACATGTTTGAGAACCAGAATGACATTAGACTATCGAATATTGTGTAAATTGAACAAATGCACATGTAGTGTCTGTTATTTCTATTTATTCAATATTTATTTGTCATGCATTTCAATGAGTAAAAATCACACATGCATAAAAAGCACAAGTCAGAGATTCTGTCTTCTTCCTAGAAGAGACCTGGCAAGAGAAAGGAGTACCTGAAGCGTTCAATGCCATTCAAATATAGATACTGAAGAAAGTTGCTGTCAGTCAAAAGTCAGCCTACAAGTAAACATCAGTTTCTTTTGGCTAAAGGAAAAATGGAAATCAAATCACAACGGATGAACTTAGACACATCAGTCTGTTGTTGGCTCTACTCTGCTTTTGAGGACAGAGAACTCACCTTTTTGTTGTTTGTTTATTTTTATTTTTGTTCTCTGGACCACACCTAGTGGTGCTTAGGTTTCTTTGCTGATTCTATTCTCAGTGCTCCCTCCTAACTGTGCTCATAGGACCATATATGGAGACTGAACCATCAAATCAAGGATGGCGGGGTGCAAGACAAGCTCTCTTGGCCTATACTATCTGCTTGGCCTGGAAGATCAGAGTTTTGATAGGGAATGAGAGTAATTTAAGTTCTCTGAACATTCTAAATCTCTAAATGCTTCTCAGGAAACAAAACAGCAATCATTTTTTTTTCTTATTCGTTTATAGATTACCTGACAATCTATTAAACAGATTTTCATAAGATGCAATTTTATACACTTTTAGCCGATTTAATTTTTGTTGTTTTTATTTTGTTTGGGGTGTCACTCAGCAGTGTTAGGATATTGGGAGAGGTTTGGGGGTGTGAGGTACCACGGACAAAGTTCCTGGTGATTTTTAGTGACCAAGTGGTGCCAGGAATGTGATATGCATCGGAAGCACATGCTCTACTCTTTTAACTTATCTCCCTAGCACCTATTTTAAATTTATTTTGGCTTTTTTGGGAGTCACACCCGGCAATGCATAGGGGTTACTCCTGACTTTGCACTCAGGAATTACTTCTGGCAGTGATCAAGGGACTATATGGGATGCTGGGAATTGAACCCCGGTCAGCCACATGCAAGGCAAACACCGTACGCACTGTGCTATTGCTCCAGCCCCTATAATAAATTTTTTAAGGTCAGGTTTTTTAGTAAAATTTTTGCTACATTATACAAAGAATTAAGTGAAGATATGTAAAATAAAATTAAAAATCGCTGTATCGCTGTATCACTGTCATCCCGTTGATCATCAATTGCCAGTAATGTAATGTCCCCATTCTTCCTAGCCCTGAGATTTTAGAAGCCTCTCTCTATTCATTCTTCCCAGCATTGCTGCATTGGAGTCTCTTTCAGGGTAAGGAGCATAAGACCCATCATTGTTTTTGTACTTGGCATATGAATACGCCATGGGGAGCTTGCCAGGCTCTGCCATGAGGACAAGCTACTCTCGGTACCTTACCAGGTTCTCTGAGAGGGAGAACTAGGCTATAAGAGGAGCGTTGTTTTACAGTCTCTGGATGTTGACCGTTGATGGGATTGCATGGGGCGGGGGGGGGGGTTCTGGGTGTGGCTGCCAAGCTACTGGAAAGTGGGGGGCCTGGGTGGAGGAGGCCCAGTCCCGATCCGAGCAGGCTTGATCTCAGCCCCGGGTCCCACACACCTGGATTCCTTTGCCCGTTCCTTCATGTGTGAGGATATAAAACAACATTCCCGGAGGAGAGCAACACAACGTCTCTTGCCCCCAGGCCTGGCTGTCTTCATTGGGCCTCTCGGAGCAGGGCGGGTTGAGTTTCCCTCCCTACCCCAAGCAGAGCCCTGGCAGCCGAGGACCTCCGGAAAATTAAAAATTGAAAGTTGATTAGTAAATGACAGAAAATAATAATCTTTTTATCTTCATGTATTTATCATTTGTCATTTGCATTTTACCTATTTCAGTCTGGGGCAATACTTGGCACTGGTTGGAACTATTCAGCTTATGACTTGGGTGTTGCTCCGAAGGTGCCTTTGAACTTCTCTTGGTCCTTTTTGTTTCTGTCTTTTTTAAAAAAATTTTTATTGAATCACCATGTGGAAAGTTGCAAAGTTCTCAGGTTTATGTCTCAGTTATACAATATTCAAACACCCATCCATTCACCAATGCCCATATGCCACCACCAATAACCCTATACCCCCCGCCCCCACCCCCCTGTTTCTGTCTTTTGATAGTTTTCTACAATATAGACAAAAATAAAACAACAAATTATCAAGACACACTGATAAACTGTGCCAAAATTATTAAGTACTGTTGTTTTTCTTGGCTGACATTTGATTATCTTGGTTTCCAAAAGGAAGAAATCCAAATGGTGCATAGAAAACTCATTCATTTTAGTTCTTTTTTGAAATGTTCCTTGCCCTATCTTGTGTGTTGGTGTGAGGGTCACTATTGGCCACTCTGCTGAGGGAGTGCATGCATGGCATGCTTTTGTGACTGGATGCTTGCGGGGAGCTCACCCAATGGTGATGCTCAAGTGCACTGGCTTCTGCTACACCGAGGATGGTACACTCGGTGACGGTTCCAGGGAGCCCAGCCAGCAGTGCCACAGGGGAACCAGGAGACAATGGGGCTGCCTTGGAAACCCCTTGGCCTTGGTCACAAACTAGGCAGGACCCTGTGCCCTTGTCTTTGTACTTATGACAAATGTGTCTAAAATAAATATTTGAAAAGATGCCATCCCTGTAATACAAGTTGTAGGATAACCTTGGTTTGTCCTTTCTCCTTTGGTGCAGGGAGCTTAGGTTTATTGAGTTACTACACACATCGCAGTGAGATAGTGAGATGGGGCAAGAGAGAGAAGGGGGGGTAGGAGACGGGGATGGAGGGCAGGCTGAGGCTGCAATGGGGCACTTAGTGAGACTGGAATAGGTGAGCAGGGAGAATGGAGCACACGGGGGGCAGAGATTGGAATAAACTGCGACTGATCACCAACCAGCGTGGTGGCCCTATTCCCTCCTTCATGCCTCTATTGTTGGCAGCTCAGGTCAGGGTGGGGAATCAGCTCCTGGCCAATGAACACGCCTGGAGAGAGTGCTGCAAACATTCTCTTTTTTTTCCAATTTAAAAGAAAAAAAATTAATGAATCACCATGAGATATAGTTACAAACTTACAAACTTTTGTGATTACGTTTAGGTCATACAATGATCGAGTTACCCATCCCTCCATCAGTGCCCATTCTCCACCACAGATGTTCCCAGTATCCCTCCCCCAACTCTAGCATATCTGCCCCCCCCATCTGTGGCAGGAACGGTCCATCTCTCTCTCTCTCTATCCCAGTTGCCTTTTCTCCTAGCCATGAAGCGATCCTCCTGGCTCTGACTGGTCCAGCCTTTTTGGAAAACAATATGGATAGTTCTCACAAAACAGAAATTGAACTCCCATTTGAGCCAGCAATACCACTTCTGGGAACATAAAAAAGATGAGATGAAAAAAAATACAGTAGAAATGACATCTGCACTTGTATGTTTATTGCAGCACTGTTTACATTAGTCAGAATCTGGGAAAAAAACAATGAATAGATGACTGGTTAAAGAAACTTTGGCACATCCAAACATTCATTTTTTGAACACACACAAGTTATTGCTTTGTGAACATCAGTTATTTTACTAATGCTTTTCTCAGGGATGACTGCATTTTAATGGCCTTTCCTTGGTGGACATAGCAAACAGAACATTAAAATTATGTCATGTAATCTGTTTCTCCAATGCTTCCCTGCACTTCCTAATATAAAAACAATTCAACTTTTAAAATACTTTTTATGATTTTATGCCAAATTTACTTCTGGTCTCAGAAATCATTAATATGCCAATTAAACAATTTATTTGTATATTTTTAAAATGCCTTTGTAAAGGATTGTTTGATCATCAAATTAATGGCTCCTCAATTATTTATACATTACAAAATACTTATTATGTGTGTGAAAGCCCCTTTCTTTCCATGTAGATCAAAAATTATTCCCTGATTCATATATTTGCCAAGTACATTGAGTAGAAATTTGCAATGATTAATTATATTTTTAAAATATTTTGTCCTTGAAATATTTAAACTGAAATTTGATAAAAAGAGGTAAAATACTTATTTTTCATATAACATATAAAATATTCACAAGATAATTTTTCTATAATGTTTCCTCAATTAAAGTAATTTAATCTTTGATAAAAGTAATGCTTAAAAATAATTGCACAGAACATTGATTTTGTCTATTTGAAGATATTATCAAACTTTGCTTTTTATTTATCACATTTTTTAAATTTTTGATATATTATATATAAAGAAAATTTATATAAAAAACTTTGGTATGAATGATCCATGATTCTTTTAGGTTTAGTACAATAATATACATATACAATGTTATCATTTCTACCACATATTTCTAGGCCTACTAGATATTACATGCATAAATTACACAATATTGCATGCCTATATGGTGGGTAAATACTGTAATAAGATAATTTCATAAAATCAAAATATAAAGTTAAAATAATAAAATATTATTGCTTGAACATCTTACGCTGAGGATGATAAAAATACTTCCAATATTTGAACTTTTTTTAGAAATCTCTCATATGTACTTTGAAAGGAATGTTTAATTAAATATGGCCTCAGAATTGATCAGACTGATTTTGAATAAATTATAATTTTTTTCAAGACTGGCCTTAGAGACTTGATATATTTTAAGTGTATTTCAAATATATATAATTTTTAGATTTGCATGTTTCTCAGATATATTTCCCCCTTTTAACCTGAAACTATTATGCCCCTCGGAAATTTTTGCTAAAGAGAAATTTGTATATAAAACTTATGTTAGTTATGAATTTTAAAGGGGTAATAGAGTAGGGATAAAGATGAAGGAAGAAAAAACATCATCTGTTCTAAAATAGACCAAAATATCTCTCTAGAATTGTGATTTCCAATGCACATATCAGAATATTGTTTCTGATAAATTATACAATTAGCATAAAATAAATTAAATTTTACTTCAAAAAGCTAGCAACAATTTTTGGTAGCTGTCTTTTTTTATTATATGAAATACTAAATAGAATGGTCTATAAGAAAATAGAATGAAAAGATTAGATGACTTTAAATATGCAGCTTACTCTTAAGGTCAACAGAATCTATCAGTGTGAATCTTCCTCATATTAATTTGTGAAATAATAATAGTAATTATATATTAGTAATGATACTGAGAGTATTTACCTCACAAAATTCTGTGTGATTGGTATGTCAGGTTTTTCTTATTACATATATATTTACATACATATCATATATGTGTATTATCATACAAAAAATAATATAGATGAGTATCTAGACAACAACAATAACAAATGTAGAAAAATATATGATGTTTTCTAATATAACACTATATAACAAATTATGGAAATGTTCTATAACTTTGATGTACAAGATAATAGTTCTATGTTTTGACAAATCACATGTAACATAATTAGTGCAGCCAAATAACTGGTTTAATGTATTTTGATATAAATATAAATACCAATTGAAGTTTGCTACCAATTGATAGGCAGTGTAGATCCAACACTACATAAATGGTTTTTACATTACATATAAATCATATGTGTATATATATTTCAGAATAGGAGAGTCAGAAGAAACGGATTGATTGAAAATAATTTTGAATATTTTTATAAACAAGTTGGGTATTAAAGCCATAATACACAGATATGAATAACCGCACAAAAGAATAAAATCTCCATGATTCCAAACATAGAATCAAATGTAGACAAACTATTGATATCTTCAAGTTTTGTATAATAACATAAATGGAACATGAAATTTCACAGGAATTTAATAGATTAATGGGAGGATATTAGGTTTTCAAATCACTTAGTATTACTGAAAGGAATATCAGATAAATAATTTAGAACAGCTAGAACTGGGAAGACTTTTTCCACATCACTAGTAGAAAAATTCATGAGATACTCAGGTATCTTGGAAATATGCTTCAGGGATCAGTCCTTGAGTAAAGAGCAAGGGATGTTCTATTTGTTCAGGGACTAATTTTGGTGATTCTTATTTAACTGGAACGATAGCACAGTGGGTAGGGCGTTTCCCTTGCACATGGCTGACCCAAGTTCGATTCCTCCGCCCCTCTCAGGGAGCCTGGCAAGCTACTGAGAGTATCTTGCCTGCACGGCAGAGCCTGGCAAGCTACCTGTGGTATATTCGATATGCCATAAACAGTAACAAGTCTCACAGTGGAGACGTTACTGGTGCTCGCTTGAGCAAATCGATGAGCAACAGGATGACAGTGACAGTGAACATGAAATAACTTGTTGATGTAGTCAGTCAGTTATAATACAAGTTGGTATCTTGAAGCACAGCATAGTTAGACTTTCTATGTCTCCTCAGTTTAACTTGCAAAATGGAAAAGACAGATCTCACAGAACTTTTAAAATATTTTAAATTTCTTTCAATAGTGCATATTTTATTTTGTATATTTGTATACATAATTTAAAATCTTAAAAATTTACATATGTATATATTTATATATGTTCTTATACATCTGATGCTAAAACGCCAAGTTTCCTTTTGGAGAAAATTTGACATTCACTTAAATTATTACTCTCTGTAATGGTTTTTCATTCTTGTTTTTTTTTGCTCTTTGGGTCATACCCGGCATTAGACAGGGATTGCTCCTGGCTCATGCACTCAGGAATTACTCCTGGCGGTGCTCAGGGGACAATATGGGATGCTGGGAATCAAATCTGGTTAGGCCTCATGCAAGGCAAACGCCCTACCCACTGTGCTATTGCTCCAGCCCCTCACTCTCATGATTTTTGTGTCTCTATAACAACTTTCATGATAGTTTATTTGCAATTTGTAAACTATAAAATAATACAGATCCTTTATGGGAAAAGTGTATGTATTATTTTTATATGACTTCCATCTCACTGTTTTAGATATTCTAGAATATATGCTTTTGCTATTATTTATTTTGCTATTTTCTCTGCCATTATCTCTTCAGAGTTTTCCTTACCTATCTTTTAATTCTAGATTTCTTCAATTCTACTTAATACTCAACATTTATCTTAATTCTTCATTTAAATTAATGAAGTTTAGTTATAAAATGTTTTTTATTTTAATGTATTCAATTGATATTATCATATAATGCTTTGTTTAAATTGTTTAATTGTTTAAAAGAAGTTTTAGCAGAGACTGTTCTACTTTGTCAGATACATTAGAAGTAATAGAATAAAATAAGGAATAATGAGTTGTATATATTATATTAAAGCAGTCTCTCCAAACTGGCCTTGTGAGAATACTGAAAGAATTCTTCTAAAATTAAAAAAAAATTACCTCGAAGTCACGGGGTGGAAAAATTATAAAACATGGAGCAGGAGAGATAGTACAATGGGGAAGATGCTTGACTTGCATGCGGCCAAGCCGGGTTCGAACCTTGGCACCCAGTATAGTTCCCAGAACACTACCAGGAGTTATTGCTGAGTGTAGAGCCAGGAGTAACCCCTGGTCATTACTATGTGTGGCTCAAAACAAAACTAAATAAAAATATAAGCATATATAAAATATTACTTGAATCACCTGTTTATCCCATTGTTCATTGATTTGCTCTAGCAGGCGCCAGTAACGTTTCTATTTGCCCCTGTCACATGCTAGTGTAGCCCAGTGGTATCTGCTCACTCCAATAACATGAAGAGCCTCAAACCATTCATTCAGGGTCTTGACAAAGAAGTCTGACCATCTCGTAGTGGGAGGCCAGGCATTCTTTTGACGTCCCATGGAATCCAGTCGGTAACAGCTCTAGTATGTTAGTGGAGGAAGAACGGTGGGGTCAAAAAGATGTGCCTGGAGCCAGAGGTTCTTCATCCTCTTAACCACTTCTTTGACACTTGTGAAGGTGTGACACAAAACTCTCTTCCTCCTGTGCAGTTCAGTTGCCAGGTCGTTTGTCATATTGAGCTCTTGACCTAGGTACACATAAATGCTGCATTTGGAGATATTCGTTCCATTGAGGCAAATGGAATATCAAGAACTAGACTATTTCTCATGAACATTGTCTTCGTGATATTCAGCTGCAGTCTGACCTTTCCACACTCATAGTAGAAGTCGGACAGCATTTGTGCTGCTTAGCTGATATTTGGTGTTATTAGAATGATGTCATCAGTGAAGTGGAGGTGGTGTAGTTGCCAACTGTCAATCTTCACTCCCATTCCTTCCCATTCCAGTCATCACATGATGTTCTCGAGAATGGCACTGAAGAGTTTCAGTGAAATGGTGTCGCCCTGCTGAACCCCTCTATTTATGTCGATGATAACTTCCTTGTTGAATGGTGAGATCTTGGTGGTGAATCCATAATACAGCTAATGGAGGACAGTGATGTACTGAGTTTGGACACACTGTTTGGCTAGGGCTTCGATGCCTGCTTCAGTCTCAACAGAATCAAAGGCCTTCTTTAAATCAATGAACATTAGACATAGAGGCCTCTTGAACT
The DNA here is from genome assembly GCF_027595985.1 of Sorex araneus. NCBI lineage: Eukaryota > Metazoa > Chordata > Mammalia > Eulipotyphla > Soricidae > Sorex > Sorex araneus. Next base: position 183,684,205 of record NC_073302.1, on the reverse strand, counting down.
TTCTTGAAACCTCAATCAATGAGCTTGGTCACCATGTGCATATGTTTGATCATGCTGAATCCTTTTCAGAACTCGGCTTGCTTGAGTGGTTGGGCTTTATGTAGTGTTTGTCTAGTGACTCGAGTGAATAACTTGTAGATGATGGACAATGGGCAGATTGGTCCATAGATGGTGTCCAGCTCCCTCTTGTACAACAGGACAATCTTGATGGTTATCCATTGGGATGGAACCTTGCATTCAGACAGGTAGCCTGTGAAGATCCCAGCCAGTGTATTGACGAGTACTGGCAGCAGATTCTTCAGGCATTCGGGTCTGACCTTGTCTGGACTGGGTGCTGTATGCTTCTTTACAGACAATATGGCATGTCGAATTTTGGAAGGGAGAACGCGGGGAACGACATACCCATCCTGCAGAATTTGGTATGTGGGCAAGTGGACATGGCTATCAAAGATATCTGCGTAGAAGTTGTGGATAACCTTTTCCATTACCATTCTGGAAGATGTGATAGATCCATCAGGATGTCGAAGGGCAGTCATCTTGGTCTTGTAGTTGACAAAGGACAAGTGATTGTTGCGAATACTTTTCCCAGCTTCCGCCATATCGGTCAACAATGCTGCAATTCACTCCTTGAGGTCTTCCTTTATCATTTCTCTGCACAGCTTTGCAAGCTTGGTCACTAGGTTGTGATCGACTGAGACTCTCGCCAGACCATGTTGATGAATGAGCTCAAGAGTTTCCAAAGACAGGTGACTTTCTGTGGCTTTTTCTCTCTCTGCATTCCTCATGCACAATCATGGAGGTGTTGAACCAGTCAATTGTATTCCTCATTGATCTTGTCAATGATGGCATCATTCCATATTGCTGCAATAGTGCCGAAGAGCTCCAGTTGCTGGTCATTCTAGGATTTCTATTCTTAAAATTTGCAGTCCTTTCTCCCCACTCTGTGAAGTGGAATTTTGCATGAAGGAGACTGTGGTCTGATTTTGTTTGAAATTTTGGGACAACACCGACATCATTCAGGCAAAACCGTTGATTGAATACAATGTGGTCACTTTCATTTTGGAACTGTCCACCAGGAGACTCCCATGTCCAGTATTTATATTCAGCCTTCTGGAATTGTGAGTTACCATGAATGGTCTTGGTCAGCATGATGAACTCAGACAGTCTCTCACCCTGTTTTTCCATTCTAGGCCATGGGTCCTGAAGTGAAGTTCTTTGGGTGACCTGCTCGGTCCTATCTTGGCATTAAAATCACTGACAATGATCTTGTAGAAGATGTGATCTTCTTTATAGAACTTCTCCAGCTGCATGTAGAACTTCTCAATTTCTTCTTCCACGTAGTTGGATTTTGGTGCATAGACTACAAAGAGAGAAACTGCCAGCAGCGAGCCACAGTCTACTCAAGTGTAATCTTCTGATTCAGGTTGTTAGGCATTAGAACCAATAAATGTTCATGGCCAAGTTCATGTTGACAAGGACACTGACACCACCAATGCCTCTGTTGTCCCATGTTCCAAGGACAGTTCTTCTCCAGTGTCAAAAAAATGGCATGATGTTTTCAATGACTTCTCATCTCAATCAGTCCAGTAACGTTGTACTTGATCTTCTGTTCTTGTACCATCAGGTCCTCGATGAATGTTTCTGATGCCAGCGTACAAGCATTAATAATGCAGTCATTTTAGTCCTTCTTTGTTTTGGCAGCCTAGTTCGGTCCTCAGATTTTATCAGTCTGTTCTTGTTTGTCCTTCTTAATGCTGCCCTATTGGGGGCTCTTACAGGGTCAGGAGAATGAGGGCCATTGTTACTGCTTTTGGCATATCAAATATGCCACGGGTAGCTTGCCAGGCTCTGCCGTGTGGGTGGGATACTCTAGTTAGCTCACCGGTCTCTCCGAGAGGGAAGAAGGCTTTTAGGGCGGCCTCTAATCACCATTACATATGTTCTTATGGTTCACACCATATTTGAACCCTATTAAATATAGTGCAATAATTATGGAAAATGGGTAGGAAAATGTTTATGATATGTCCTGAAAGCGACCTGCAGCATAGCGGCAGTTGGGTAGTGGAGGTTGGCCAATGAGGAATTTATCTGGCACCAGCAGGGTGTGTCTAATTGGTGTGACCCCTGGATCAGCGGAGATTAGGGGAAGCAGGCAGAGGATCTCTGTTCTATATAAATATCTATAGGATCTCTAGGCTCTACATAAAACATTGTAGAAAAAATATAAAAATATTGCCCACTAATATAGTTATAAAATTAACCCCCTAATTTGTCACAGATCTAGAATTTTATAGTAAATTTTATATATAAACCACATGACAACTTTAAAACATTTATGAACAAAAACATGACAAATTGAAAAAAAATTAAATATTACACAAAAGCAAGTTTCTAAATTACAAGTCAAGGGGAAATAAAACCTCAAAATGTGGCAAAATATTAAGGCCTCTCAAAATTAATATAGTGTGGCTAATTATCTTAAAAAAACTAATGTTTTAACTATTCTAAGAGATATGAATGCTAATGTGTTTAAAAAGATAAAATCCAGATGTTTTCTATTTAGGGAAATCTCACCTTAGCTTCTCAGACAATAACAGACTCGAATAGTTCAAAGTGAATCAATTTAGAAAATGCTAACTTAAAAGAGGCAATGCTTCCAGTGTGTGTCCTTTTCCCTCTGACTTTTTTCAGTTACTTATCTGAGGCATAGACATGAAAGAAAAGAATATACAATATTCCAAATTGAGAATAGACAATATTTAATGTTACTAAACGGTTGGGAGGGACGGGAGTAATAAAGAAGTGGACAGAAGGTGGCATAGGGATAGTGGTGGAAGTCTTAGGGAATTTAGGGACAGTGGGTATAGTAATTTTACACATCAAACACATAAAATTAGCATTATAATAACTACGTTATTTATAAGTTATAATGGACTTTTATTTAAATTTAGTTATAACTATTTTTATCGTTCCAATAAAAAAGGCAATAAGAGTAAAAGATGGATATTTAGAATGAACAGGTGCTTAGTATAATAATGTATTATAAGCAAATATTCTTTATATAAAGGACCACCAAAATACACTAACTTTATCAGCTAATTTAAGTGATATTGACAACAATGTAATATTAGCAGAATATTTAACTATCGTTACACCTGTGCAAAGAACAACTAGGCATTGAATATTTAAAAGAAAAAAGATCCTTAAATTAAAAAAAAATGAAGCTCTAGCTATGTATTCAGTAGCCCAGTTCAACCCGTGTCAGGGCATAGTCCCCTGAACACTGCCACGAGTTGTATCTGAGCAATAAACTAGGAGTATCTTTTTGGCATGGCAAGGTATGGCTCCAAAACTAATATGTAAATAAATAGCATGCTGGGATCTATAAACATACACAAAACATTTTATATCAAAAAATTTAATTTACATTTTCGAATGTACATGAAATATACAAAATGAAATACTACTCAGCAGTAAGGTCGTTTTGCCTTTTTGCTACAACATGAATAAATTGGTATACTGTCCTAAGCTAAGAAAGTATAAAAATAAATAGCAAATTATAGCATTCATACTACATACACACACACACACACATAAAGCAAGGTAATAGACAATAACCAATGGAAAAATGAAGTTTGGAATCTGACAAGAGAACTGACAACAGTATGTTCCGGGAAGTTTTAAAGGGTGGATTCTTTGGACAGTGATGGAGAAATATGGATACTTTGGTGGTGGACATGATGCAGAATTCCCTAAAACATATAAACATTCATCAAAAAGACAGAGTGAAGACAGGTAATCCACTGTCACTCGGAACACAGGCCAATAGATGTGGTCATACTGCTTGGGACTTTAATTTGACCTTATTGACCTTAAAAAAATTAAATGGAAGTTACACCACATTAAAGATGGGTGAACTGCTTAATAGGTCTTGGGAAACTGAGAGGCAGCTCTTAGCCCTCCAGTGCTAATGATTCCGCAAGGTTTGGTTAATGAAATGTACGAACTGTTAACCCAGCAGTCAGTTTAGAGAAGTAAAAGTCACAATGTTGGTGACAGGAGGAAACATTATTTTTCCTACTTTTATTCCATTTTCAACCAAGTAGCTTAAACATAGACTATTGTCTAATATTGTCTAAGTGAGCTTTATTATTTCATCAAAAGTAAGTTTTTTATTTCAGTAAATATCAATACCGCAAAGCATATATTATTTCACTTTTATTGTCTTGCCTCATAATTATTTTACTTTACTCTTATCCTTTTAAACTTGGTTATTTCAGAGCCAATGATTAAGGATTAGATAATTTAGTTCTTTTTTTCTATTTTTTAATTAATTTATTTTATTTTATTGATTCACTGTGAGATAATTACAAGCTTTCATGTTTGAGTTACAATCTCACAATGATCAAACACCCATCCCTCCATCAGTGTACATTGCCCACCACCAGTATCCCTGGTATACCCCCCCCTTTCCTACCCTCCCCCTGCCTCCATGGCAAAAAAATATTCCCCATACTCTCTCTCTATTTTAGGGCATTTTGGTTTGCAATGCAGATACTAAGAGATAATCATGTTTGCTCCTTTAACTTCTTCTATTCACTTATAAGCAAATTTCATGACGTCATCTCTCCTAAAAGCTGCATAGTATTCCATTGTGTAGATGTACCAACGTTTCTTTAACCAGTCATCTGTTCTCAGGCACTTGGGTTGTTCCAGATTTTGGCTATTGTGAACAGTGCTGCAATGAACCTACAGATACAGATGTCATTTCTACTGAGTTTTTTGCATCTTTGGAATATATTCCCAGAACTGGTATTGCAGGGTCATATGGAAGCTCAAATTCTGGTTTTTGAAGGACTATCCATACTGTTTTCCAAAAAGTCTGGACCAGTCGGCATTCCCACCAACAGTGAAAGAGCTGAAAGAACGTTTCTTTCCACACATCCATGCCAGCATTGGTTGCTTTTGTTCTTTTCAATGTGTGCCAGTCTCTCTCTGTGGTGTGATATCTCATTGTTATTTTGATTTTCATCTCCCCGATGACTAGCGATGTGGAGAATTTTTTCATGCGCGTTTGAGCATTTGTGTTTCTTTTTTGAGGACACTTCTGTTCATTTTTCCTCCCCATCTTTTGATGGCATTGGAGGATTTTTTCTTATATAATTCTACTAGTGTCTTGCATATCCTCTATATTAATCCTTTATCAGATAGGTATTGGGTAAATATTCTTTCCCATTCTCTCTCTCTCCCTTTCTCTTGCTCTCTCCCTTTCTCTCTATTTCTTGCTCTCTCTCTCCTGCTTTTTATTTTAAAATGTTTTTGGTTTTTGATGTTAGTAACATTTTAAAATGCAGAATTTAGGAATAAAATATTCACATTTTTCAAAAAAATTCAAAGCATGAGTTTTATCTCCCATCAAAATTGGGAGCCATAGTCTCTCCACAGCTACACACACCACATCAGTACTTCCTGCTTAATGGATATTTCATGTTTTCTGACTTTGTTATAAAACGTCTACTACAATGCTGGAGTCATCATTATTGTAACCATTCCAGATAGTCTGTTTTTGGAGGGGTGTAAGGTATTTCATTTGTCCATTATCTCTTTACCAAAATTTTCCTGTTTTACTATGAAAACTACTTACCTGTGTTTACACATTAAATCACAGATGAACTCATTATTAAATTTTTTAAATCATACTTTGAATAAAGTACTCAAAGATGGATAGGGAAATGTAAGATGTTTGTTTTTCTTTTTCTATTAGAGTCTAAGTTTTCTTAAAGTTGTGTGTTGGTTCGCCATTAAATTGGGTCCATTGAATGGGGTCCATACATACAGAACATATATTGGGTACCTCTATGGCTCAGAATCTAAGTTTTTAATACAAGTGATGCTATTATAAGAAAGTCACAAAAGCATAGCATGCACATCCTTATTCTGTGACTACCTTACCATCATCCTATTGTGGATACAGAGTCCACATACCCTTCTAAAGGAGTAAGGATGTGCTTACAGTTGTTGAGAGCTAGACTGGCATTCCACAACCCTAATTGTTTTGGATTATCGTCAGAGTAGAAAGACGTACTAAGCCAGCAAGAGGTGTCCTTAGGACAGTTCTCATCAAAGTTGCCATCATATTCTTCTGAAAGCAAGCCCACGTTCTGAGGAATATGAAACAGACTTCTAAAAGGAAGACAAATACTGAGAGTCCCTTCATATGCGGGATATAAAGAGTTATAGTAAGGGCACAACAATTGGCCGAGGGCAAAGGAACTGAGCTTACTTTCAGGTAGAGCAGCTGGGAAGGGCCCTTGGGACCAGGGTGGACAGATGTGAGTACTCCCATGGTGGGTGTGTGTTAGAAGTTGTGCTCATGAGACTACCATTAGCAATATTGTAGATTATAGTGCCTCAACAGTGGTGAAACAAAACTCAGACAATTTCTTTACTTCATGATTTTCCAAAGATATTATCCAAAGATAGTATTCAAGATGACAATAGGAGAGGATTAATCTTTATGGTACATTTAGCAAATGAAATTTGTAGTAACCAAGATTCTGAGGCATGAACTTTTCTGTGGACTAAGCAAACATTTGAATTCTTCCCATGCCTTGGTCTGCTTCCTATTTTTATGGCAGTTGCTTTTAAAAAGTTTCTTTTAACTGCTGTTTTTCTTCTTTTATATCCTGAAGGGAAGGAGAAAACAAGCTTGTATTTTTTTCTTTCAGCTTGGAAAGAGAAAAAGTATTCCTCTCAAACAAAAATATTGACAGTCAAGAGGTCCAGCAAAGATCAGTGAGCCAGCCCTGGGAAAGACATAAATAAGACGTCTTTTTTTGGCCCAGAGGATGTAAACAGATATATGCAGCCCATGCTACATGCAAGGTTTTATTTTCCCAGGTGACTTTTCTTAAGGTGACTGACAGAAATGTTTTCTGTTGTTGTTCTAAGTTATTTTATTATCTGTTAGTTGTCTTCCTGTGGCTCACACATTGTCTGAGTTCTTGGTGTGAAAAGAGCATGTAATAATGGGAATTATGGGAAACAAATTAACAAGAAGAGATGTTTTAGGCATTCCTTGATGAAGGCGTACAGGGATTACAGATTTTCACAGTACTATTTTTCTTAGTAAACACAATAGAGATTTTGGTAGTTGGCTGAACAGTACTTATCTCTAAAATATACATGTAATCCTAAGATAAACGTGGTGCTCTCCTGACATGTGTGGTCAGTGGTGAGGCAGTTTTTCCACCTCAGATGGAGGATGGCTATGGATGAAAGAAGGGAAAAAGGGATAAGCTGATTGGTGATCAATTGCCATTTATTCTTCCTCTTCCTCCTTTCACTCTCACTCATTGCCCTTATTCCTCCTCTCCCAGCCCACTCCCATAGCCTAGTCAGACAGATCTCTAAGGACTTAAGGACTGGGGGTAGCAATTACACATAGGTGAGATTCACCATATGAAAGCCCTTCCTTGTAGGGACACTCTTCTAAGACAAAGATCTCTTCCTGCTAGGAGATTCCCTCAAGGGCGGAATTTCATCCACTCTACACAACCATTTAAATAGTCACCTTAAATTTATTTCTTAATAATGTTTCTAGTCATTTTGCATGGACACAGAGGTATATTTAGTTTAAAAGGTGTCTTTCCTGGGAACATCTTGCTATAGATCTCAGACTATACTCCTCAGGCCAGATTAGACCTTTCTAACCTTAGCAGGTCCTTGTCCAGTCATTTCTCTTTGGGTCATGACAAAATTCATCCACTACTGTGATCTTAACTTTTTATAACTTTTGTGGCAGTTGGCCTGTCCTGTTTCGATGCCAGGGTAGCTTACCACTTGCCCTGGCTCCATCTAGTTCCTTTATCGGTACCAGCTTCTGGAGTGCCAGGAACTAAGGGTGACTGAGGCTTAAGTTGAGTAAATATGACAGATGCCTAGAAGTAAATATTAATTAATTAATTCCCAAGTTACAAAAGCATAGCATTAGTTGTCTTCCTGTGTCTATACAAAAAAGACACTGCTCTAAAATAAACTATGCAAAGGACATAAGGGAAAGAGAAAAGCAATATTTAACTTACAAATACAAATCCAGAGATCTCTGAAGAATTTGACTTTACAAGTCACAGGTTCTGGTTGGGGGAATGAGTGATTCACAGATAGGGGAAGCAGAGAAGTTAAAGATGAATACTATGAAAATGGAAGTGCCTTGTGAGCATTGTGTTGGGTGTTACTCAGTAAACCAAAGCTCCTTGTGGAGGAGGAGAAAGGTGGGAGGAGAAATGGAAACCAATGTTAAACCTAAAATGTTTAGAACTGTAATCCAACAATATATACAAAGAGAAACAAGCAAACTCCAAATGAGCATGATTTGATGGTCAAAAGATATAATAAACAAAAAAAGATACCAAGAGTCAATGGACGCCTACTATTTCATTGAAAAGAAAATTTCTTTTACTGATATTTGGTCCATTTTCCAATATATTTATGACTTCTCTAGCTGTCAACTTCTATTCAACATTAAACACCAAAAACTATCTCATCTGTGTCTAGTAGGGAATAAGTGTTTAAAAGGTTTCCTTGGTAGGTGCAGGACTATTTTGAATGAATAAGTGAGGAGGAACGCAAAAGACAGAATAGGCAAGGAAGAAGTTCAGCTGTGGCAGCATCATTTTATAGCATTTATAGCAGATCACAGTTGGAGAACAACACCAAGTGAAAATATTGGCTTTACTTGTGTACGTTTTTTTATTCTCATTTTTAGTATATCATTCCAATCTCCTCAATGATCCAGTGCTACTAGCATAATAGTTACCCACTTTTTGTGGACAGAAACTAAAACTTATTCTGGGTTCCAAACTTGCTCTGTTGACGATAAATTCTAGCAAGCGTCCTGACTATTGCTATGTTCAAAAAGCAGTGGAATCGAGTGCAAGAGTCAGTGATTCCTGCTCAGGTTTCCATTTGGGGCTGCTAGTTTATATTGACATCATAAATCCTGGGATGGAAGTAATTTTGAAAGGTCACCTAATCCATTCACCCTGCATTAAACTTTTCTGACAGACGAGGAGCCGCCTTAATTCTGTACCCCTTCAAAAGAAAGTACAGCTTCCTTCTGTCCCTTATTCCTGGATTTACCAAGTCCGAGTGCAGGAAATCTATCTTTTTTTATAGCACAAATCTCACTCAACGCTGTTTAAGCTTGTTGCCTTTTGCTCTGCTTCTTGAGAGCACATAGTGATGTCTAAATAACTGAATTTCCTGCCCTCTAGGGTGGGTACTAAAAACTGTCTTTGTAACAATTTAACTCATGTAGTTTCTATTTTATGAAAACAATTATTTTCAGCAACATTCATTGTCTTTTTTTTTCTCTTGGCATTAGAGTTCTTTCCCCCTTTTTCGTGTGTTAATCGACATAGTTCAGGGAATTCTACAAAGGGGATGACCTTGCTTTTGGTGGCTTTTCTAGCAGATCTATGTTTAAATCCCTTAAAAAAATTCTACTCTAGCCCTGTGGTCTCATCAACAATGACAAAATTCAGAGAACACTTTCTTAAATATTTTTCCCCTTTTGTGTGTGGTTCTTTCAAAGACATAATCAAATATGAATATGGATCTAGGCACTGGTTGTAAGTTCTATGATGCAAATACCCTCCTCCCGGGTAATTATTTGTTAATGTTTGTTGTAATGTTGTCTACTTACCATCTTGGTTTCTTATCTTCCACCATATCTGCAGTCCCATTTGATTCACATTGTGCAGCTAATAGAGCTTCCTTTCTAGCCAATGTTTCCATCGTAAATTTAAGTGGGATTAATGCAGTGAAAAGTTCTTTTTAATCATTAGGTTAATAATCTGGAAATTATGGCTTTCCAAATAAGGCATCCCCAAAGATTCTTAACTTCATTTTTAAGACTGCTTTTTATTTCCTGCCTATCTTTAGGTTTCCAAATCATTAATAAAATGTTCACATGATTAGTAATTCTAATATGATTTATATTCTTTGTGCTTTACTTTGAAAACAGTAGAGGCCATCTTCACAATTGATTCAATTGCTGTATATCTTTCTAGAGGTCACATTATAAACTGGCACTTAGCATCAATCATGGCTTTAATTAAAACTGGGGTTATAGCTGAGTAAACTTTCTCTCCCACTGCTAATTTTTCACGCATTTTTATGCTTTTCTATCTTTATATATTTAAATAAAAATAAGGTTTACATCTGTGTATATATATTGCATTTTGTATTCCCTGGCACTGTTTAATTTTCAAGTCTTGGGAATAACATTAAAATTTGAATGCTGTTTCCCCTTCAGTCAGAGGTCAACTTGCTTGTATGCACAATATCAATCACTCCAATACTCAAACTTCCTGAGCATTTTCATGAAAGTTAGTTTCTTAATGTCTTATCCAAAATAAGCTGTACTACCTCCACCTTTCTCTTTGCTTTTTTTCTTTTATCATAAAATAATTGTCATTTATTCGCTAAAAAATATTTAGAAAAGTGGTGATAAGTATGCATATGTAAAGGAACAAAGATGTTTTAAAAGTATCCATAATAATAAAGAATTACATGGATGGGCCAGAGAAATAGTATGAAATGCAGAGTGCTTGCTTTGACCCACGATCTACCAGGGTTTGATCCCCTGCACTCCACAGGGTACCCTGAGCACAGTGAAGAATGATCTCTGAGAGCAGAGCCAGGAGTAAGTCCTGAGCACTGTAGTGTGGGACCCACCCCCCCCAAAGTAAATGTGTAAAAAGGATTCCATGAAAAATTAAAAATAGTACTAGTAGCTTCAGTATTTCAGGCAGTTTTTGGGGCACACACATGCACACACACAATCCCTATGAAATGTGAAAATGCATATTATAAATAGATTCTTTTATAAAAAACTAGGCAATATGAGAATTATATGCTAATTTCATAAAAATACTTTGTAGATGTCTGGAAAAATGAAATATTCAACATGCTCTGTTTCCATTTTAGTTTAGATTAGGTTAGCTCTACATATATGTGCACTTCAGGACCACATGTTTTAGTAAATCTATGAAAATCAACAGAACAATTTGGGATAATACCAATAGACCATTTAACCATTTAAAAATATGTATTTGAAATGTGCAAACTATCACTGTATCACTATCATCCCATTGCTCATTGATTTGCTCGAGCGGGCACCAGTAACATCTCCTAGTGAGACTTGTTGTTAACTGTTTTTGGCATATCAAATATGCCATGGGTAGCTTGCCAGGCTCTGCCCTGTGGAAGATATACTCTCGGGAGCTTGCTGGGCTCTCTGAGAGGGACGGATGAATCAAACCCGGGTCGGCCACGTGCAAGGTAAACTCCCTACCCACTGTACTATCACTCTAGCCCATGCAAACTATAAAATATTAAAATGTAAAAGATGACATCTGCATTGAAGTAAAGATTTAAGATATAAAGGATAAAGTTATTTTCATACGATTTTATTCTTCCCTTTGAAATCACACAGTCTTTGGGGTTAACAAGTTGTAAATAACAAATTTACTCAGATGAGGCATTTTCTCAACAAAAGAAATTTTTGTTTCTGCCCATTTAGCAGCTGGGTGTTCCAGGTCAGGGTACCACTCTGCTTAAAAGGAGGTGGAAGCCTCTTTAAAAGTCTCCAGATTCATGGGACTGAAGCAATAGCACAGTGGGTAGGGCGTTTGCCTTGCATGTGGCCGACCCAGGTTTGATTCCCAGCATCCCATATGGTCCCCTGAGCACCGCCGGGGGTAATTCCTGAGTGCAGAGCCAGGAGTAACCCCTGTGCATCACCATGTGTGGCCCAAAAAGAAAAAAAAAGTCTCAGGATTCCAGAGTGCTGCGTGGAGATTGGAACCTGCACTTGGCAATGCAGCTGTCTGGTACCTCTTTTAAAAATTCACCTGCTTGAGGAAGCTTCCAAACTTACCGCCAAATTATTGCCCTTAGACCCAACACCAACACCGGTGACACTTGGCTTGCAATTTAGGATCTTGGGGGCTATACAAATGTTCCTACCGTATCATCCATTTCAAGACTTAAATTAGGGGGCTGGAGGGATAGCAGAGTGGGTAGGGCAATTGCCCTGCATGTGGCCACTGAAAGCTCAATCCCCGGCAACACATATGGTCTTGAAGACCACCAGGAGTGATCACTGAGCTAAGAGTCAGAAGTAAGCTATGAGAAATGCCAAGTTTCCCCAAAGCAAAAAGATAAATATATGAATTAATAAGAACTTAAATTAGATGTTCAGAGAAAACATAGCTTCCCTCATGTTTTTCATAAAACTTTATAGCAATTCTAAAAAAAATTATGAATAAAAATTCAGCTCTACCACAAGTATAACTTAATGTAACTTATGAATGATTATGATAATACATGAACACGCTTTTGGTCACCGTTTCCAAACTTTTTCTAAAGTTTTAGATTAATAATGCTATTTTTATTTTATCTGGCATCATGATTATAAATACTTCCATAAAAAAGTAAGAAAATGTAATGAAGAGGACTTGCTAAAATAGCATAAAGGATTCTTTATTTTGTCTTAGCAGAAGATATCAACTTGAGGCATTTCAGAATTTAAAATAGTAGGTAATATTAAAATATCTATTAGTTAAAATCATGTATTGTGCTGTTATTTGAAGTAATATTAGAAAATTCAAAAATAATGAGTTGTCGATTCATTTTGTTCAAAAATGCGTTCATAAAATCATCAACAACTGCAACATTCCTTAGAATTAACACAACAAACCGCGCATAAATTTATCTGATTTGATATAACTCAGTCCAGATGGTTTTCATATGAGAAAAGCCTTTACTTATACTACATTGTACTCATGTACACAAGAAGAACTTCATACTCTAAGTATTTTAATTACTCATAATGGTTTCAATTTTTCATATAATGCAGTTTTCATATCGATGTTTTCTTTCTCATATAATCTAAATGACTTAGTTTTTTATTAAAATAACAGAAAAATACAGTATTTTTTCATTATTCTTGGCAAAAATGTTTGAGTCCTGTCTATGACACCAAAGTTAAAATTAAATTAAATAATTTGAAGTCATATCAGTATTTAAAGTTATATGATGAGACATTTAAAGTCTTTTCTCAGCAAGTCTTACACAAAAAATCTATATAATGGCATATAATTAAACCATAAGGAGTCCATGCTGATTAAAAAGTATATTTGATAAGCACAACAAAGGGGAGAAAAACATAATCCTTCTGAATTAGTTTTTTTTTTTTTCAACTCAACCATGTGAAATTAAGCTGGTGCTATATTAGAACACAGGCCTCAATATGGGAAAATGTGACAATGACACAATTTTCTACATACTGCAAATCACCCAGCTAGTGATTTGAAACAATATGAAAGACAAATTCATTTTTTATATGAAAAAGGAAACAATATAAGCAAAGATCTGAGGTGAAAAAAGTAATATTTTTCTCAATAAAAAAAAACATTGATGGTCTAAATTTATTTAGGAATTTTTTTTTAAGTAAAATGGTAGCCTGGAGCGATAGCAAGGCAAATGCCCTACCCACTGTACTATCGCTCCAGTCTACCATTTTACTTAAAAAAATAACAACGTCTCACAATGGAGACATTACTGGTGCCTGCTCAAGAAAATCGATGAACAACGGGACAACAATGTCACAGTACTAAGTAAAATGGTGAAAAAAGGAAAAGCAGATTAAAACCAGGAGGACAAAATACAGTTTCCTATGAATTGTGCTCCACTTGCTACTTACTTAAAAAAAAAAAAACAGGATGTGATAATATTTTAGAATGGAACCATTTGTATCATAGTTTCTGAAATGATGTGGCTTTGAAACTTTTTGAATTTGATATAAAAGCATGAATGAGTTTGTAAGCAAGTTCTTGCTAATTTAATTATGCCTAGAATGTGCTTAGAGGATATATTTTAGGAATATTTGGTCTCATAACTGATGTAAATTCATTTTCCCTTGTAAATTCAGACTCTCAATACCTCATATTAATCATCTGCACTATAACATGATATTTATACTGAGTACAGACTTCTGTTTCTATGAATATAGAAAATATAAAACAAGCAAGAGGCTTTCAGTTGAATGTAAATCAATAGTTTGGCAAAAGAAAAAAAATAACCTGTTAACATTTCTTTATTCGTATCCAAACCCCAGGCTAATAGCACTTCAATATTTCAAAAGTTAAGTAAATCTTCTATAACAAAACCATACTTTTGAAACCAAACACAGGTCTGGTTTTGATTTGTGATTCCCACATAAGCACAGAACATAAACTACTTCCCATTGCTATGACTTTACCGCAAGCATGCTTTCCTGGTCTTTCAGCATAAAATATGAAACAGGCTCTTTTCATAAAAGAGGAAGCCAGCTTGAAAAAAGGTCAGTGTGGTTTGGAAATTTCACCTTTCCCATTCCACAACGACAGACAAAGGAGGGCACATTTTCCTCCTGGCAGATGCCTCACATCCAATGCTTATTTGTGCCTCATCTCCCTTACCTTCAAGAAAAAGAATAAAACTTCCTTGACATCAGTGTTCGTTTAAACTTTATCCCCATTGGAGATATTTTAGAAGACTTATTAAAAAGATGAATCATTTAAAAAATTTCAGATCACAAATGATTACTTTAAACTCACTTAAAACACAACATTTCTTTGACTTATTATTTGTTTATTATATCAAATTATTATTTTGCTTATATTGATAACTGAATCGGTCATCTAAATCTACTTTGAAAATGCTCAACCACCTTGACCCTATTAAAATAATATTTGTTTTATTTCTATATATTAGTTATATTTCATCAAACAATAAAATATTTCATCAGAATCTTTATCCACTAATCTCTGTTTTGGATGACATTGATTCTCAGTGAGTTTGCCAAATGGGTCATGTGGTAAATGGCGCCTCCGGCTGAAACCTCACAATCGCTTGCTGGAAACTTGTACTCCCCTGGAGGCTCAGAGCACGTCATGTGATATTTAAGTATAATATATGTTACAGCTCTCTCCTTATTGAAAATAAATCTAGGGATGGAGATATATTATGAAGGTCATGGATCTTGCCTTTCGTGCAACCAGTCCTGGCTTCATCTCCGGCATGGCTTATGGTTCCTCAAGCCTCACCATGAGTGACCTCTGAGCACAGAGCCAGGAGTAAACCTGAGCCCGTCCAGGTGTGGCCCCCAAACCAAAAAGCACTTTTGATAGATAGACAAAAATAAATCTATCATTTTAACAGTAAAACATTTGTCACATAATATTTGCTTGTGCAAACATTCAGTAGTCCAACCAGACATGTTTCTTTTATGAAAAACAAACAAGCTGACTCTCTGATTGAACAAATACATGAGGATGTACACGAAACATCCAGTCTGTAGATACTGAGTGCGCCTGTATAGTTTTTTATCAATATTGAATGTTTGAGACACAAGGATACTGGTAAAATCTACCTAACAAATTGACTTACCTTCTTTAAACTTTGTTTAGAACATACTAGGGGAAAAGTGATAGAAATTTCCAAGATATATACATAAATATATAAGTATTAAATATTTAAATACAAATATATTTTATATACAAGTAAAATATAAATTATACAAATGAAATATAAGATTTTGGTTTGGGGTATACACCTGGGAATGCCCTGGGATTACTCCTGCATCTGTGTTCAAGGATCACTTCTGGTAGTGCTGAAGGTGCCATATGTTTTTTTTTTTTAATCCTTGTGCTATCACTCTAATCACTATTATTAAGTATTATATAAAATACCAGGAGTAATTTCTAAGTACAGAACCAGAAGTAAACTGAGCATCGCTGGGTGTGACACCGTCGTCCTCCCGCAAAAAATGAAATGTTTGATTGAGAATTATTTTGTGGACTCCAAATGGAGTATGTGCTTTCTCCACTTTGACTTATCAATGTGTTTGACTTGTTCTTGTACTCAATATTATATATTTTTTTATATTTTTACTTCTTGTGCCTCTGTACCACAACATATATGTTAGCATTAAAGAGTTCTTGCTGATGCTTTGTCTATAGTTATTTCATTTTACTGTTTACAATTGTTCTTATATTTCTTCTCTGGTTGAGAGAGGGAGGCTGATAAGAGTAGTCAGTTGGTGAAAATATCAGGACACTGATAAGAGCCATTTCTTTCTCTTTTTATAATTTAGCCACTGTGACATACAGTTACAAAGCTTTCATGTTTGACTTTCAGTCATATAATGATCGAATACCCATTCCTCCACCAGTGCACATTTTCCACAAGCAATGCCCCCAGTATCTCCTCCTCAATCCCACCCCCCACCCTCCGCCTCTATGGCAGGCAGTTTCCTTCAAACTCTGTCTCTACTTTTGGGCAATGTAGTTTGCAATATACATTCTGAAAAGCTATCATGTTTGGTCCTTTATCTATTTTAAGCACACATCTCCCATCCTGAACAATCCCTCCAACCAGCATTGACTTAGTGATCCCTTCTTTATCCCAGCTGCCTTCTCCCCCACCTCATGAGGCAGGCTTCCAACTATGGAGCAATATTCCTGGCCCTTGTGTCTACTGTCCTTGGGTGTCAGTGTCATGTTATTTTATATTCCACAAATGAGTGCAGTCATCCTATGTCTGCCCCTCTTTCGGAATAATTTGACTTACCATAATACTGCCCATGACCATCCACTTATAAGCAAATTTCATGACTTCATCTTTTCTAACAGCTACACAGTATTCCATTGCATAGATGTACCAAAGTTTCCTTAACCAGTCATCTGTTCTGGGGCAATCGGGTTATTTTTAGATTCTGGCACTGTGAACAGTGCTGCAGTGAACAGACAGATGCAGACGTCATTTCTACTGTGCTTTATTTGCACCCCTGGGATATATTTCCAGAAGTGTTATTATTGGGTCATAAGAAAACTCAACTTCTATTCTTTTAAGGAATGCCCATATTATTTTCCAAAAAGGCTAGACCAGTCTACATTCCCACTAACAATGAAAGAGAGTCCCTTTCTCCCCACATCTGTGTCAGCACTGGTTGTTCTTATTCTTTTAGATGTGTGCCAGTCTCTGTGGTGTGAGATGATATATTATTGTTGTTTTGATTTGCATCTACCAAATCGTTTGCAATGTAGAGCATTTTTTCATGTTACTTTTGGCTGTTTATATTTCTTTTATGAGGCATCTTCTGTTTATTTCTTCTCCCCATTTTTGATGGAGTTGGAGGTTTTTTCCCTGTGCAATTCTACTAGTGTCCTGTATATCCTTGATATTAACCCCTTATCAAATGAGAATCACTGTATCCCATTGATAGCTGATCTGCTCAAAGGGTGCCAGTAATGTCTCTATTCGTCCTGACCCTGAGATTTTAGCAGCCTCTCTTTACTCGTCCTTCTCAACGGTGCTGCATTAGAGGTTCTTCAGAGTCAGGAGAATGACACCTACCATTGTTACTGTTTTTGGCATATGAATATGCCACGGGGAGCTTGCCAGGCTCTTCCACGCAGGCAGGAAACTCTTGGTAGCTTGCCAGGTTCTCTGAGACGGAGAATTAGGCTATAAGATGTCTCAGCTGCATGCTTCCAGGAGCTTGTTTTTATAGTCTCCAGATGTTGGCCGTTAATAGGATTACACGGCACCTGAGGCAATTTGTGACTGTGACCACCTAGCTACTGGAAAATGAGGGATCTGGGTGTTGGAGGCCCAGTCCTGATCCGAGCAGGCTTGGAGATCTTGGCTCACACACCTGGGTTCCTCAGCCAGTTCCTTCATGCATGAGGCTCATCCAAGCTTGTGGAGAGTGGCCTTGAGCATGGCTGTGGCTGGGTTCCGGAGGTCTTTGGCTGCTGGGGCTCTGCTCAGGGTGGGGAGGGAAACTCAACTCGCCCTTTACAAGGGGCCCCAGTGAGGACAGCTAGGCCCAGGGGCAAGAGACTCTGCCATCAAACGAGTATTGGGTAAATATTCTTTCCCATTCTGTGGGATCGCTCTGTATTTTTGTCACTGTTTCTTTTGAGGTGCAGAAGCCTCTTAGTTTAATGTAGTACCATGTTTATATTTGTTTCCAGTTGTTTGGCCAGTGGTGTTTCATCTTAAAAGATGCTTTTAGCGTCAATGTCATGGAAGGTTCTGCCTACATTTTCCTCCATAGACCTTATGGTTTCAGATCTGATAATGAGGTCTTTAAGCCACTTTGATCTGACTTTTGTGCGTGGCTTTAGACAGAGATCTATTTTTTTTTTTTTTGCAGGTTGCTGTCCAGTTTTCTCAGCACCACTTGGGATCTGGGTGTTGGAAGAGGATTTCCTTGTTCCACTTCACATTTCTTACCCCTTTATCAAAGATTAATTGATCATATATTTGAGAGTCTGTGACAGCATATTCAATTCTGTTCCATTGGTCTGTGGGCTGGTTTCTAGTCCAATATCAGGCTGGTTTAATTACTACTGCTTTGTGATACAGTTTGAATCTTTGTTTACTCTGACTGTTCAGGTGTGTTTCTTGCAGGCAACAATATGTTGGGTTCAATTTTCTGATCCATCCTGCCACTCTGTTTTTTAATTGGTGCATTTAGCTCATTGACATTGGCAGATTATTGTTAAGGGGCTTTGTCCCATCTTTCTGCCAAAGTCTGATGTATTTGAGGGGCTTCTTGTAACCATAGTTTTAAGTCTATGAAGTTCCTGAGTTGTTTGTCTGTGGAACAATGTGTTGTTCGTTCTGATATGAATGAAAGTATAGCTGGGTAAAGTATTTTGGGCAAGGCAATTATTTCACTGAGTTTTTTTTTTCATTATACCCACCACTTCTTCAGGCCCTCAGGGTTTTGTCAATTAAGTCAGCTGTAAATCTTAAGGATGCTCTTTTGTAGGCAATTCCTTTCTTTGATCTTGCTCCTTCCAAAATTTTGTCTCTAAGTTTTTTGTCATTCTGATCAGGATGTGTCTTGGAGTATTTTTATTTGGATTTCTTTTAGCTGGTACCCTTCAGGCCTGCTCTGATTGCATGTGCTCTGGTTGCATGTGCTCTTCAGCTCTGGGAATGTCTTCAGCTCTGGGAATGCTCTTCAGCTCTGGGAATGTCTTAGCAATGATGGCTTTGACAGTTTCTTCTTCATCAGGGTTTTCTTCCTGTCCCTCTGGGACTCCAATAATTCTTATGTTATTTCTTTTGGCTTGATCCTGATTTTCTCTTGACATCTGTTGGGCAAAGAGTCTCTTGCCCGCACGCCTGGATATCTTCCCCAGGGCCCCTCAGAGGGGATGGGCTCCAGCTTCCCTCCCCACCCCGAGCAGAGCTCCTGGCAGCCAAAGACCACCGGGACCTAGCTACAGCCATGCCCGAGGTCCCTCTCCACACATTCGGACAGGCCTCAGGCATAAAGGTACCGGCGGAGGAACACAGGTGTGTGTAATTCCATCAACGGCCAATATCCAGAGACTTAAAAGCAAGCTCTCAGAAGGGATATCTTTAGCCTACTTCTCCCTCTGGGAGAAACTGGCAATCTTCTGAGAGTTTCCTGCCCACATGGGACAGCCTTGCAAGCTTCCCATGGTGTATCCATATGCTAAATCCAGTAACCAGCCGGATCTCATTCCCCTGACCCTGAAAGAGTCTCCAGTGCGACATCGTTGGGAGAGCCAAGTCGAGAGAGACTTCTAAGATATCAGGGAAAGGATGAATGGAGAGGTTACTGAGCCCACTCGAGAAATCGATGATTAACGGGGATTTCGTGATTCGTGATTCATGATCTGTTGGTTCATTTTGAGGCTCTTTTCCAGTTTGTGCTGTTGGTCTGGAGATTATCTGCATCTCATCTTGGAGCTCACTGATTCTGTCCTCAGAGTGTTAGTCTGCTGCTGAGGCCTTCCACTGAGTTTTTCAATACACCTACAAGGTTTATCAGATCTGTCATATCTGTTTGTAATTTTGTTTGCATCTTCCACATTTCTGCTCTCAAATCCTCTTGCATCTTATTGGAGGTGTGTTCCATTGTTTCTTTTAGCTCCTATGCATCCTCAGTAGCTCCTTTCTAAATTCCTTGTCAGAGAGGTTGTCCTGTGCACCATTACTTGTTGGGGCTTCTGCACTAATTTCTTCACTAATATTGGTAAGCTTCTGCATTGCTTTACTGTGACCTGTGACATTCATGCTCCCTGCTACTGTTGTGTTTTGGGTGTAATATTAATTGAGGTGGAGCTAATGAATGATTGATCTAATATGCTTTCAGACTGCCCTAGTTAAAGTTAAATCTAAGAGGCTAATTTATGGTTCTTATGGGATGAGGAAGAGGAGAATAACTCCAGGCCGCTAGTGCAGCTGCAGGAGCCATTTATTTCAAGGCCACAAAGACATTGTTTGCTTGTGTGATGAAGCAGGACTATCACATGTCCATTCTTGGTATTCATTCTCTTTTATAATCTTGTGTTTGATCTCCATTTGAAAAAATAAGTCATCCAAATTAAATGTTATTCCAACTGAGGGGCACCAAGATCAACTTCTTGGATACTGTGTGAAATCCTATGAGATTTCTCAACAAAAATGTTTTTAAATCAAATGATCAAGAAAATACAATGCACACATTCCAATTTATTCCAACAAATATACTCGCTGACATGGCCTATCTGTATCAGTTAATTTAGAGGAAAAGTATTTAACATGTGACTAAGAAAGAAAGAAAGAAAGAGCGAAAGAGAGATAGAGAAAGAGAGAGAGAGAGAGGGATAGAGTTTCAAAAATTATATTGGAATATATGAACTTTATTCTGTAATCTGTTAGTCTGGCCAAGATGAGCACCAACTTTGCCACTTATTAAATTACAGATAAAATGCATACAGATTGTCAAACAAGGATTATATGTTCATTGTGGTACTTTGAGTATAAAATTTTTCTTAAGATTTGATATGTGGGGTATTTTGCTAATATCATGATACTATGTTATTAGCATTTGTATTGTGTATTTTTCATAGTTTAATTTAAAACAACTATACAATAAAGTGGATCAATATTGCTGTATGAAGTAGAAACTTATTTTTATCTTTACCATTAATCACCCATGTAAAGAGTGTTACTTTATTGATATGTTTTTATGTTATAAAACATTTTATTTTTCTGTGCTCTCACCAAAAATATTTGGTAGTATTTACTTTATTTGGTGGGGGGCAAAATTTCTTCCCTACCTGGTACTGTTCAGGACATACTCCTGGCTCTGTGCTCAGGGATCATTGCCTGGGGGAGTACTCAGGGGGCCATATGTAGTACCAGGGATCAAAGAAGGGAAGGCAGTGTACAAGCAAGTTCCTGGTCCTCTCCTCTGTTCCTCTAGTTCTTACATCTTTTAAAAGTGTGACATGAATAAACACTCATAGTTATACCCATATTCTTTCTTACTATTTATTCTTTTAATATGCCACCATTGATTTATTTTAAATAATAACTCAAGTTATGACATGTCCCAAGGCCATTGATGTTCTTTCAACGAGGTCAAGATTTATTCTCCACTTAAAACACACTGTCATGAATTTCACACCTGCATAGTTGAAAGACATTTTACGAATCAGGGTCTCTAGGGCTTTTCAGGCCTGAAGATTCTAATACAATTAGAGTCAGACTTGTAGTGGTACCCTCATTATTGGAACAGACTTCCATCTTTGGAAATTGACAGAAAATGTTTAATTCTAGACACTTAAGAGTGATGTCTGGGGCATTTGTATTAATAAAGCAGAAACCATGCAGTGGGTCATGTTAGTTTCAGAAAGATTAAAAGATGTATAATGACAGAGAACTCTGGGAACTTCCTTGTAACAAGAAAAATAGGTGGGACACTCTTTCATAGGGCTCTCAAATGACTGCAGTGCTAAGCTGGCGTTCGAGAAAAGAGATTAAATGATGGGCCTGACAGCATGAAGTTATCAGAAAACGAACCATGCTATTTCCTGACCCAAGGACTACTTATCAATGTCAATTTATGAGCTATAGCATCCTAGGAGAAGCAGAGATTTGAAAAATATTAATTTGAATTAAAGCAAAGATATTAAAGTTTGATTCTGGGGGAAAAATCTCTATTAGACTTGATTTTGACACCATCCTTATGAGGAGAAATAATAAGTGATGCCTTTCTAAAAGCACGAGGTACAGAAATAGAGGCTGCCAAATCTTACCTGTACGTGACTAAAATATAATTATGTGATATGATTGTTATTATAATTTTAAAACTGTTGTGCTCAACTGGAGGAAAATGGAAGCATAAGGCCTTTGTCAGAAATAAAAACAAAACTTAGAAATGAAAGCAAATAATTATTTAAGAAATGCTACCACCTTAGATATATAATTTGTGCCTTTTAATAACTCTCTTGGTAATAAGCTTAGGTAGTCCTTCAGTTATTAAATAGTTATTAGTGAGGGGGGGTTTATAATGGTCTTTCATTTTCCAAATTCATTTAGATTATCAGTAACTTGTGATAGATGGCCTCTAATATTTTTCTCATTTTTATTTTATGTTCTTTAATTTATACTATGGGGCAACTAAAATATATCCTTCAATTACATTATTTATAAAAACTGTAGCAAGACACAGAGTTGAATATTCTTTTATAAAGGGTATGTTTATTTTTATTTTTTTATTTTTATTTTTATTTTTTTGCTTTTTTTGGGGGGTCACACCTGGCGATGCATAGGGGTTACTACTGGCACTGTACTCAGGAATAACCCTCGGTGGTGCTCAGGGAACTATATGGGATGCTGGAAATCGAACACAGGTCGGCCACATGCAAGGCAAACACCCTACCCACTGTGTTATTGCTCCAGCCCATGGGCTATATTTATATGTAATTGAATGTGACAGGTATTTCTCATGTGCCCAGTTTTTAATGTTTCATGTATCTTTCCTAGGTGAAATTAAAATATTTCACAAAATAGAACTTGGTATCCAAATTATATTCTAATGAGATTTAAGTTAAAACTCAATTGTCAAACTTCTGGCTTAACACTAACTACTTAGCAAACTAAACATTCATCATGCACTAAGAAGAACTGTTCACAGAAACAAAAGAAACTATGTTTGACAGACAGACAATAGTTAGAGCCTGAAAAGAATTTCCAGAAAATGGAATTAGGGTGAGAGTTTCTGTTTCCATATAGGATATTAAAAATCACAATAAAATATTGGCTTCAAAACAGCAGTGAGCATCTAGAATGATCATCTATGAAATGTATAGTTGAGTTATTTAGACAAGCTAACTTGCAGTATATTAAAAATAGCCATTAAATGACAATTTTATAAGAAAATTCTCAAGCCACCTTGAAGACATACCCTATGTATATATGTAATAACACAGCTTCCAAGGAAGTGAAAAAGAACTAGACAGAGTTGAAAGCAAAAACAGAATAAAGTGATGTTTTGAGCCTTGAATACTTTTTCTTTCAAATAGTGGGACAGAAAAATAGAAATACAGGTATTGGTTAACTATGTCTACCTAACAGGCCAAATTAATTCTTCTTTTTGTTTGTTTTTGGTAGCACATGCCCTGCCTTGCTCGGAGGCTATTGCTGGCTCTCTGTTCAGGAACTGCCAGCAACTGTGCTTGCCGAGCTGTATGTGGTGCTGGCAATCTCAACATAAGGACACATGCAATAGTCCCTTAACCTCTGTCATCTCTCTCCAGACTGGCTCCGACACAGCTCTCTATTCAACAATAGTCACATGTTTGTTATTTTTTAAAATCATTGTAGATTAGGTAACATGCTTAAAATAGGATTACCATTTGCAGTTTTGATTTTCTATGACGGTATCTCACAAGCATCAATGTGCCCACTGCCACCACTGATGCCCTTATGTTCCTTCTAGTCCTGTTTTTTTCATTCCCCAGACCCGTTGTCCCTCATTTGGTAATATCAACTTGCAATCCAAGGCCAAGAAATTGTCATCATTTGATACTATCCATTCATTCCCTTGTTCTGCTTCTCTATTTAACATAATTAAGTGAGATCATCTGCTCTTTTCCCTCCCTCTGATTTCACTTAACAGGATATCTTCCAGTTCCATTCAAGCTCCAGCTAATGGAAGGATCTTATCTTTTATAACTGCTATATGGATCGCATGTCACGGCTTCTATACACTCATCGGTCTTTAGACATTTGCATTGTTTTCATGTCTCAGTTATTATGGTACATGCTACAGTAAAAATAGATGTGCGTGTACTTTGCAAATTATTTTTTTTGTTTTGGGGGGAGATGCCAAGAAGAGGAATCATAGGACCATCTGGAAACTCTACATTCTTAGGTTCTGGAGCATTCTCCCTAGTGTTTTACAGAGGATGAGCCAGTTGGTAACAAGTATGTGTTATTATGACAGAATTAAATCAGAAAAAAAATAACAGAATGACATTTAGAAAATCTCTAAGCATTGATAATTCAAATAATATAATTGCGAGTGTCTTATGAGTCAAAATGTTTCAAGAATTGTTTAAAATACTTTTAATTAAGTACAAAGAAATCATTCCAAAAGTTGTGGAAAATGAGAGCAAACGAGGAGTGGGATTTGTAGCATTGGATGGCTTATAAATTATGGAATAAAAGACAAAATAAGTGATGTAACCTGTATATTAAGAAAGGCTGAGGATCTGGCTCAAAAATCTGAGTCATAATTTGCTTTTGGGAGACCCTGCTTCAATTCTTAGCATCACAGGTTTCCCTGAGCAGCATGAAGAGCAGCCCCCAAGGTCTCGAACTGTACCAGGTGTTTTCCCAACCCCACCCCCAGCCCAAATTAAACTAAATTAAAATGAGAAACTAGGAAAAAACAAATTAAAATTAAAACAGAAGGGAGGATACAATAAATACAGGTAAAGAGATAAATGAGTTTAGAAATGGAAGAAGTTAAAAAGCATATATTTAGGAAAATCAATGCTATCAGATGCCATTGCTTTCTAAAGATATAGAAAGTAGATAAAACGTGGGTCATACTGACCAAAAGAAGAAAGCATTTTTAAAGTATCAGAATGAAAGAAGATAGCATTACTAAATCCCACAGGCATTACAAAATAACAGGGGAATACTGTAAACGACTCTATTTTAAGACATTTGAGAACTTAGGTTATACTGAGTAATTCTGAAAGCCACATGCCTAAAGTGGACTCAAAAAGATTGTTTGAGGACTATTAAATCACTAAAACAAATGAAGTAGACTCAATATCTTCCAGGATAGCACTGTTTTTAGCAGTGTCATCCTGTCGTTCATCAATTTGCTCAAGCAGGCATCAGTAAGATCTTCATTGTGAGACTTGTTGTTACTGTTTTTGGCATATTGAACATGCCGCTGGGAGCTTGCCAGGATCTGCAGTGCAGGCCAGATACTCTCAGTAACTTGCCGGGCTCTCTGAGAGGGATGGGGGAATTGGGAGAATCGAACCCTGGTCGACCCTGTGCAAGGCAAATGCCCTACATGCTGTGCTACAAAAATATAAATATTAATCTTTCTGTTCTCATTGAATACTATAGCAGTATTTGGCTTAAAGGAGAACTTTTCATTGAGAACAGATTTTGAACCATGGATTATTTGGGAGGTCTATATTGCTTGGAATTTACATTTTTCTAAGTATATTTAATTTGCTTTTCACAGTATTATGATTTATCTTAAAACTCATATTTCTGATTTGTATTCTTTTCTAAGGATTTGTAAAAAAACCTGGTTTGTAAAAACCTATCAACAGTACTTAGGATGAGTTTACTTTGACACAATTAAAGTTGTATTGATAGATGATACTATAAATTAGTTAAGTAACTTGTATTCATTTATCCTAAGGCATCTTTCATGTAACTTTGACTTTAATCTAATGATATTATATGCTCTATCAAATTATGTATTAATTATCTAGTTTAAAATTGATAATTATTCAAAAATTGTAAAACACATATAAAGTTAGTGTTTTGTGAAAATTTGGACATGACAGTAAAATATTGGAGAATTAAATGAATGGAATAAGTAAAATTATTATTAGTATATTGGATTCTTATTAAACCCTGTGTTTAGTAATATTTTGAACAGTTTTAACTATTTTCAATTGTATTTAAGTATGATTAAATGTGGCATAAGTTCACAGTTTTCTGAGCAGTCAGTAGTTAGGAGGATTAACCATTGCTGATTTTGTCTCAAGCTGTTAACTTTAAAAATGACCCTTCAAGTCTTAAATGATTGATATGGATGACATTGATGCATTAATGTTGTCAGTGTGACATTTGTCAAAGTTACTGTAATCAAGACAGGCAGTTATTAGAAGCTGCAGTAGAGTGTTCATTTAACTCGGATCTAAATATATCCTTCAGTGTGTAGGGGGTTCTGCTAAATGTTTCAGGATAAGCTGAATAAAGCATTGAGCCCAGAGCAGTCAGTTACACCAGTTAAATGGATAATAGAGTCTGATTTCAAATGGTGGGGGGTATCTGCTCCAAACAAGCACTTACCTGGGTTTCTATTAAAACACCTATGACATTTTTTGAGACAAAATTTCAAATTGCAGGATTGGGGCTATAGCGCAGCTGGTAGGGTATTTTGCCTTGCATGCAGTCAACCTGGGTTTGATTCCCAGCATCCCATACGGACCCCTAGCACCGCCAGAAGTAATTCCTGAGTGCAGAGCCAGGAGTAACCCCTGTGCATTGCCAAGTGTGACCCAAAAGGAAAAATAAATTCAAATGGCAGTCACATTGAAAACTAGTAATAATGCCTAAGAATCCCGAATATCCAAGCACAATTAAGTAGCTGCTGCAGTTGCTGCTTCATTTCTCCTCCTCCCCTCCCCCTCCCTCTCTTTCTCCTCCTCTTCCCCCTCCCCTCCCCCGCCCCCTCCCCCTCACCCCCCTTTCCCTCCCCCTCTTCCTCTTCCTCCTCTCCCTCTTCCTCCTCCCCCACTTCCTCCCCCTCCTCTACCTCCCCCTTCCCCTCCCCCTCCCCCTCCCCCTCCCCCTCCCCCTCCCCCTTGCCCTCCCCCTCCCCCTCTTCCTCCTCCTCCTCCTCCTCCTCCTCCTCCTCCTCCTCCTCCTCCTCCTCCTCCTCCTCCTTCTTCTTCTTCTTCTTCTTCTTCTTCTTCTTCTTCTTCTTCTTCTTCTTCTTCTTCTTCTTCTTCTTCTTCTTCCCCTCCCCCTTCCCCTTCTCCTTCTTCTCCTTCTTCCTCCTTGTCCTGTTCCTCCACCCCCTCCTCCTCCTTTTTCTTACTGTTCAAACTTATTTATAAATGTGTGAGGATAAAGAAAAATAAAGAGAACAAGATAAAGAAAGCAAGAAAGATAATGGAATAAGGAAAAATAGAGATAAAAGGATAAGAATCTGGATGCTTCAGAGTGGAAAGAAGCTGAACAAGAAGCAGAGACAAGCAAGTGAGAGTCATGTTCTTAGCTTTATGATGAAATCACAAGTAATGTTCTGTAGATGAACACAGGGAACATGCAAAGAAAGATTTAACAATTATATCATTTTTGTCTTGCAACATAATTTAAAATATTTGGAAAATATTAAGTGTTCCTCAAAGAATTATTGTACAAAACATAGGTTGCCAATAAAAGGGAAAAAAATGGGTGAGTACACAATGACACATCCATATAAAAGAATTTTATATAGTCACTAAAAAGGACATTTGAAGAGTAAATTGGAACACTGTCACTATAAAAAGTTAATATTCATAACAGAAGACCAAATTTCTCCACTAACAGAGAGTAGTATAAAATGTAGAAACATATAAAATATTAGTGGTTATATTAAATTACTAATAAGTTGTAAACTTTATATATTTCAAAACTTCCATAGTTAAATATATAATTTTATGTGTGATAAATATAAAACATAGGTAAATGCTATACTTAACTTGAATACATTTTTATTTTGAAGAAGCAAATGTTTCCATGTCTCTATACATATGTTTTATAAGGAATATTTTTGCCTGAAGGAAAGTGCTTATATTCACGGGTACTATTGGAAGCAAATATTCTTTCTCAGCACTAATTTCTATTTATTATTATTGTTTCTCTTTTTTTACAGTGCTGCTGCTATCTAAATATTAAGAAAAACAGTAAAATCATTTCTATTTTTACTAACAGATGGAGAGATGGGCGTAGAAAAATGGTGGGCATAGTTTAACATCTAAAGTTTTCAAATTAGTTTGGTGTTTGGAAGAATTTGCTACATAATATTTAGATGGGCATTTATAAAATGCTTTTTCCAAACTATTGTGAAGTAAAAATTTCAATGTAAAGGAATAGAGAGCCCTCCTGAAGGACTATTTGGCTGGTGCAGAGTTTAATTAGGTTCAATAGACAGTTATTTCCCCAGAGTGTAGTAGTCATAGGACATTTTCCACTTGGATACTATGAAAAATTATTGTTTAAAGATTCACTCTCCACATGACAAAGCAAAAGGACAAGAGTACTTGAAGGACTCCTTAATTCTCTCTGTCACAGCATGATTGGGTAGCTGATGTTACATGCCCATAAACAACCATAATCAACAGTGTTTACAAAATTAAATTAAGTTAAAAAAAAGCTGCCACCAGTTTTATTATAACTGAGATTACTTAATTTATTTCTTTTGAAAAACAAATGGGCTTATTTACTCCACAGAGCAACATAATAGAAATTTTCACACCAGAATAAATTTTGTGAAGCATACTAAACTTTCTGGCTCCTGTTTCAAATAGCTGAAGGTAAAAGAATGGTGTTTTTCATTTGAGATCTATAGTGGAAAATGAGAGGATAGACAACAGGACAGGGTGAAGTTCTTCAACGTGTTAAAAATATTAAAGTGATTTTTCAGTGTATGCAAGAAGAAAAGTGTTTTAATGACCCTATGTTGCAATGTTTATCCATTACTCTCTGTTGGACACTGGGAATCAGTGCCAGTGAGGGCACTGCACTCTGTAGTAAGCAGAGATGAGAGTGGTGTGACTCACATCTTCACATCTTACAATGAATGTTAGTTTTTAGCTTTACGTGGTTGTCTCTGAATCGCATTACATTTCTGGCCTTAGCAAATTAGACAGCATTCCTGATTCTTAACCATCGACAGAGGTGGGAACTCTGGATTCCTTCTCTCATTTGAGTGAAATTTGGTATTCCTAGCATAGCTCTTTTGATTCCTCTTTGGGAGACACAAATAGTATTCTCGTCCTGTTTTCATAGGGCCCAGGTCTCTGAGGTCTATGTTAGTGCAGGAAGAATGGTGGAGTTGAAAAAAATGTGTTCAGAGCTAGAGGTTCTTCATCCTCTTAAGCACTTCTTCGATGCTCTTGAAGACGTTCCATACTACTCTCTTCCTCCTGTGCATTTCTGGCTCCAAGTTGTTCCTCATGTTGAATTCTCGACTGAGGTACACATAGCTGCTGCAGGCGGAGATGTTAGTTCCATTGAGAGCAAATGGAATGTCAAGAACTAGTTCCTTTCTCATGAACATTGTCTTGGTGAGATTCAGCTGCACTCCAACCTTTCCACACTTGCCACTGAAGTTGACCAGTATTTTTGTGCCGCTTGGCAAATGTTTGCTGTTATTAGAATGATGTCATCAGAGAAGCAGAGGCGGTATAGTTGCCAACCCTCTATATTCACTCCCATTCCTTCCCTTTCCAGTTGTTGCATGACATTCTCGAAGGTGACACTGAAGAGATTCAGTGAAATGGTATCACCCTGTCAAACCCCTCTCTTTACATTGATGATAACTTTCTTGTAGAATGGTGAGATCCTGGTGGTGAATCCATAATACAGCTCATGGAGGATCCTGATATACTGAGTTTGAATGCCCTGTTTGGCTAGGGCTTCGATGACCACTTCAGTCTCAACAGAATCAAAGACCTTCTTTAAATTGATGAACGTAGACAGAACAGTATCTTGAACTCTTATGATAATGGTGTGTTGGATTTCGCCAACCACTTTGGCGAATGAGATAGAGAGTTTTCGAAGACAGGTGTTTGTTTGTGACTTTCCCACTCTTGGCATTCCTTGAGTAGTCATGGAGGTGCTGAACCAATTGATCTTATTCCTTGTTGATGTGTCAATGGCCGCATCTTCCCACATTTCTGCAATAGTGCCAAAAAGCTCCCAGTCAGTGGTCATTCTGGGAGTTCTCTTCTTATACTTAAACTTTTCAGACTTTTCTCCCTACTCTGTGAAGTAGAATTTTGCATGATGGAGACAGTGGTCTGATCCCCTTTGGAATTTTTTGACAACAGCGACATAGGTCAGGCAAAACCGTCAATTGAATATGATGTGGTCAATTTCATTGTGGAACTGTCCATCAGGAGATTCCCATGTCCAACATT
Source organism: Sorex araneus (assembly GCF_027595985.1). NCBI lineage: Eukaryota > Metazoa > Chordata > Mammalia > Eulipotyphla > Soricidae > Sorex > Sorex araneus. Next base: position 183,653,885 of record NC_073302.1, on the reverse strand, counting down.
TAGATTCTGCCTTCTGGAACTGTGAGTTACAATGGATGATCTTGGTTGACATGATGAACTCAGACAGTCACCCTGTTCGTTCCATTCTAGGCGATGGGTCCTGATGTGGAGTTCTTCAGGTGACCTTCTCAGTCCTATATTGACATTATAATTACGAACAATGATCTTGTAGAAAGTGTGGTCTTCTTTATATAACTTCTCCAACTCCATGTAGAACTTCTCAATTTCTTCATCGTAGTTGGATGTTGGTGCATAGATGACAAAGATAGAAACTGCTGGCAGTGAGCCACATCTATTTAAGCATAATCATCTGATTTGGGTTGTTAAGCATTCGAATGAATCAATGCTCATGACCAAGTTTGTGTTGACAAGGACACCGACGCCACCCATGCTTCAGTTGTCGCATGTTCCGAGGAACAGTTCTTATCCAGTATAGAAAATGGCATGATACTATCAGTGTCTTCTTGTCTCATCAGACCAATAATGTCGAACTTGATCTCTTGTGCTTTCACCATCAGGTCCTCAATGGATGCTTCGATGCCAGTGTACATGCATTGAAAGTATAGGCAGTCATTTTAGTTCTTCTTTGTTTTGGCAGTCTAGTTCACCCCTGAGTTTTTATTAGCTGCTCCTTGCTCATCCTTCTTACTGCTGCCATATTGGGGCTCTCTCAGTGTCAGGGGAATGAGGCCTATTCTTATTACTGATTTTGGCATATCGAATATTTCAAAGATTATTCCATATATTTCATTTCCAATATTTAAATGCAAACTATTTTATTTCTTTTATGTTAGAGTGCTAATCAGCTTAATCAGTTTAACAACTGATTGTTAAACTCCATCTTCTCAATGGAAATGTGCAGATGGGGGAGGCCACAGACTTCTCAGAGGTGGACAAGAGCTCTCTCCTGGACGAGCCTAATAACATAGGTGTCATCCCTGGCTCCCACGCAGAAAACACCCTCTGCGTCAGAGAGGAGGAAGAGGATGTGGATAGCAAGGCCCAGAGGTACTTAGGGGCCCCTAGTGGCAGAAACACCCCATCTCCCAAGATTCCTCTCTCCCTCACACAGGGCCTGTTCCCAGGTTCCCAAGATGAGCCTTAGCAAATACCCAAACTGCTTTTGAACTTCCTTCGTTAGGTCGAGCTTTAAAACGGTCCCACCCAGGGCCACAGAGCTAGCGGAAGGGTTAAGTACTCATCCTGTATGTGTTCTATCCAAGGTTGATTCCCAGCACTGCACAGGATTCCCCAAAAAACCGCCAGGAATGACCCCTGAGTACATAGCCACGACTAAGTCTTGAGCACCAAGGGGTGTGGCCGAAAAACCAAAACTAAAACAAAACTTGATTCCTTGGATCAAGGGAGCATTAACTATGGGAGAATGGCCCTTCCACGCATCCCTGCATCTGTTCATGTTTTGTGTATTTGTGGGGCACAACAGCAGTGCTTAGTGGCTACTCCTGCCTCAATGTGGGGGACAACTCTGACCAAGTACCTGTGAGACTCTGAAGGGACCCAGTCTCCTGCAGGCAACACACACTCTCAACCTGTTGAGCTTTCTCTCTGGCCTATCAGTAAATACCTAACGAGTACCTTCTGATTCTAGACTCATTTACTATCAGCAAAACCAGTGAAAGCCTCAGAGAAATGTATTGTGTGTACTCATTGCTTGTTAATCTACAAAATGATTTCCTGTATTAGTAAATAGTTCTTTTGTAATAATTATTATCAATATAGTGCATGTAGTCATTTTGTTTCTACTATGCCTTATTCTCTTGTTTTCATTGTGCCAGCAAGTTATTTAAGCTAGTTAAGTATCATATGGTAAAATAAGATATAGTAGATGAGAATATGTAATAAGTATTCCCATATACTTTGTGGAATTTGGAAATAGTACCAAAACTTGCACTGTAGTTTTATCATCTATAAAACAGAATGTTTAAAAGTTATCTGTATCAAGCTGTTGATATCTATATTCATAAGAAATTATTAATGTTTGGATACTTGCAAATCTCAGACCCTATTATACCCTCTGATCAACATATCGTGACCAAGCTCGTGTTCTTCCTACTATAATTTCACCTAGCATTTTTCTAAAGGGTTTCATTGAGTCTACTTTTACCAGGTTTTGTATGTATGTATGTGTATTTTTTGCTGGTTTGTTTGTGGCCACACTCAGCATTGCTCTGAGTTTTCTCCTGACTCTACACTCAGGAATTACACCTGGTGGTGCCCAGGGAATATATTTAGTTCATGGGATCTAACCTGGATTAGTTATGTACAAAAGATTTCACCTACCCACTGTTATTGCCCTGGCCCCTGTCTGTTTGTGATTTATGTTAGGGCACTCAAATTACCACAAATTATTTACCAATGACATGTTGTACACAAAGCAGTTATTTAAAATATACTTATCCAGCCACAGTAAATAATTTACAAGTATATTTTACAGTACTTGTGAAATATTGAAACAGCATTGTCAAGTTTTATTCTTTTTATTTCAACATATTGATTAATAATATTAGAAATATGTTTTCAGATGAGACATTATTCCTTATATTATTTCTTTTTTTTAAATTAATAGTTTATTTTTAATTAGTGAGTCAACGTGAGGGTACAGTTACAGATTTATACATTTTTGTGCTCATGTTTCTCCCTTACAAAGTTCGATAACCCATCCCTTCACCAGTGCCCATTCTCCACCACCAGTAAACCCAACATCCCTTCCCCCCGCTCCCCAGTCCTGTCTCCCCCCACCTCACCCTGCCACTGTGGCAGGGTATTCCCTTTTGTTCTCTCTCTCTAATTAGGTGTTGTGGTTTGCAATAAAGGTGTTGAGTGGCCATTGTGTTCAGTCTCTAGTCTATATTCGGCCCGCATCATCTTTCCCCCACATGACCTCCAACCACATTTTACTTGGTGTTCCCTTCTCTGAGTTGCCCAGAATGAGAGACCAGCCTCCAAGCCATGGAGACAACCTCCATCCTTATATTATTTCTCAATATTTTTTGCTTTCTCTGCAATATCTAGCTCTAAGCATATATATGTAAATTAATTAATTAATTGCACTCTCACTTTAAGTTATTCTAAATAATGCTCAGATAGTGGACAATGTTCATCATTTAATAGTCATTTCAAATGTGCCTTCTATGTGACATTTTCCCATTTGCTCTCAAATATTTTTGGTATCTAGTTTGTTTTCTTATAACATTTTGTTCATTTTATCAGCATTTATGTCACAATAATGCAGCAATGGATTCATAAAAAGTGCACCTTTGGAGATCGGTGACTGTTTTTATTATACTGTAGCACTGTAACACTGTTGACCCATTGTTTATAGACTTATACAAGTGGGCACCAGTAAGTCTTCATTATGAGACTTGTTCCTGATTTTGATATATCGAATATGCCACGGGTAGCTAGCCAGGCTCTGCCGTGCAGGCAGGATACTCTCAATAACTTGCCAGGCTCTCTGAGAGGGATAGAATAATTGAATCCAGGTCGACCACGTGCAAAGCAAACGCCCTACCCGCTGTGCTATTGTTCTAGTCTTTTTTATTATACAGTTCCTATTTTATAAAACTGAAAGTCCATTAAGAACATAAATATGGATATTCAATATTCTATGCCTTTTTTCACAGCATTTATTGAATTATATAGCAAGATTTCATTGCCAGTATAATGATTCCCAAATACTACATGATTATCAAAGTAGTTATGTAGATTTACATAGTTGAGTGACTCACTATAGCAGTAAGTAAACAGAAACTTGAGAAACATAGTAAGACTGAGGTAACAGACTATTTTCGATACCCCAATTTCTACAATCTAAGTGACTGAGTTCACATCCTTCCTCTGCAATTCACTGGGTGTGACGTTGGAGAATATAGGTTGTTAAACACTTCTGTCTCAAGATCTTAATCAGATAAAAACAAATAATTGTCCTCAACTCCTAGGATTATAAGAATGTTCAAAGGAGTAGATAAATGTTTACTAACTTATATCTGACACTGTGCAAGCACTATTTAAATATTTTTCATAGCATACTAGCAAGACGATTCAGTAAATCATGGTGACCCATTTCCTGATAATTTCAGTTAATGCATATTGAACCATGGAGAGTTTTTCACCAGTGTTTTGTTTGTTGGTAGTATTGTTGGCATTGAAAAGAAAAATTTAATGATATGGAATATACTTGAAAAGATGGATGAGAACAGTAAATACAAGGATAGAACACAAAATGTAGGTCAGCAGAAGAACTGGATCAGCAGGACAAAACTATCTCATTCACAATTACCCAGATCTGGTGAGGAATGAAAGCCAGGTGGCAGCTGATACACCATTTGGAATGTGATAGCAGAACTCTGTTGCAGTACTTGACTGGTCTCTTCCTCTTTAACATCATGAATTTTAATGGTTTCATACTGAATGTTTAATGGGCACACTTTGTAAGTTGAAATTGCCATTTTCTCTATTTTATTTGTCACTTGGATGCCAGAAAACCAAAGCTTCCCTTTATATAATTCCCCTGAGAAATCAGGCTTATTGGAAAATACTTGTTTTCATTTGTTCACATGAACGTATACATTAAAATTCAAAGGAATAAACACTTGTCTTCATATTGGCAAGTTCCACTCTTATCTTTTCAACAACTGGATTTTATATTAGTTTTTATACTTTTCTACATTCTGAATACTTTCCAATGGGACTTTGTGATCTTGAAATTTTTACCATATTTTATAGCAATTTTTATGGCATGGCTAGTAGTATATTGAACAGATATTAATTATTAGACATCATTACAGAAAACTATTCTGTTTTCTTATCATATTTTCCTCTAATAGATTGTCCTTTGGTAGCAACAAATTTCAATTAAAATGTCAGCTTGGTATTTGTTTTTACATTTTGGGGACTACATTTCTAGTGCTCTGTAATTATTTTTAAGTGATTCATATGCAAAAGGACTATAGACAAAACAAAAATATCATGTCTGCTATTTTAGAGCTATTTGTATTACTCAGCAGACAATAAAAGCCTTGGAACACTTGGTAGTCCATATTTCCCAAAAAGAGAACACATGAGTTCCTTATATTTTTTAAAGTGACATTAATTTGCACTTGCACGATTCAGTCACTTTACCCTATTAAATAAGAATTAGGGACTGGAGCTCTAATGTAATACAAATAATTCTTTGCATTGTATGTGAATGAGTCATTGTCTATAAGCACCTTTAATTCAAGCTGTTGGACAGTTGGAGTGAAAAATAAGGTTTCCCACATATCAGAATGCATAAGAACTGTCTTGAGGTCTAGGAAAACTATAAAGGGAAAAAGCCTGAATATTGTAGACCAGTTAGGCTTTATTGGTGGCGTTACATGTAGATGCTTAGGTAGTGCATCATCCCTCCTTTAGCTGTCAGCTTTCTATCTCACAGGAATGTTTCTCTGTTCCATGACAATTCAGTTTTTGCCAATACCTACATTACCAAAGTCAAAGTTCATCATGACCTGCAAAACTAACTAATGGTTGAATATGATGTGCAACTTAAAGAAAAAGAGAGATGCATTTGTTCTGTTAGTTTACTGTAATTACTCAAAGATATGTAATGTCTGTTTTTTTTCTTAAATTCCTTGAAATTATAAATCTAAAGATTTGATCAGACTATAAAATATTCCTATAGATTAAACACATACAAAATAAAGTATAATTAATATTTCTATGTCTTAAATAGATGGGTTATGAACAAATAAACACCCATGCCTTATTTAATTAGAACTGCTTTCAGCACATAAGAAAATGTCTTCAGAGTCTGGCTCTCAAGGAGAGCTCTCTATTGCAGGCCTTGCACTTAACTTGAGTGCAAATACTGGACTTTTCTGCTTGAGTCACAAACTATTTGTCTGTGGTTTTCTGGACAGCTTCTTGTTGACCTACTGAAAAAACAATCTTGGTGGTCTACAGTATCCATTTGGCTCAGGAATATCATACTTTTGCCCAGTCAAAAAAAAGTGAAATAGGTTACTCTATTCCAGAATGTTGTTTCAGTCCAAATCCTTTTAAATTGTCTTCATCATCCCTCTCTAAATAGGACTAGAGGGTAGAAGAACAATGTCTAACCAAAACTGTCTTCTCCTATTGCCCTGAGAGCAGTTTTCCATGACATTTTCTCCTGGTGAATTTCCAAAGATCCTTCTTCCCAGCTTTATCACTTCGTTTTTACCGTTAGATGACTCCTTCCTATTAGCTTCACATCTTTTATAGACCTCAAAAGAGCAAATGGAAAACTCTTAATGAGGATTCACTATCGAAGAGTCTAAGGGTTCTTCCTGTTTCCCAGAAGTCTCCTGATCCAGATTTAGGCATTGGTGTGTGAGCGCAAGCACAATGTGATGAATCAGATTCTACCAATCTCTGATGGTGAAATCTTCCTTCCATTTTCCATTTAAATATGGAGTATCTTCATTACTGTTGTTTCAGCAAGAAAGCTCTAACTAAACTGCATTGGAAAATGTCCCTTCAAAATCATATTATTATTGAAGAAAATTTAGGCAAGACTATAAGGTAATATAACACAGAGTGTATCATGCTGAGTGAATTGAATCAGAAAGAGAAGGACAGATTTAGAATGACTACATTAATTTGTGATATACAAAATATATAGTAGAATACCAATATTCAAGGTCAGGAAAAACAAGGGCTAGAAGTATAAAAAATTACAAAGGTGGTGCACGGGAGGGGGGGGATGCAATGATGTGTCATGTTGTTCTGTTGTTCTCGGGCACTCAGGGCAGTTCTCTCTAGCACGTGACGCTTGTGCTCGGTGCTCTCCAGCCGCTGTGTAAGGACCAGATCAGGACGGCTCCTCCTTGTGCTCTGCTTCTGTGTGTGCCGCTGTGCTCTCTTCTGTCTGTCTCTGTCTCTGCTTCTGTGTCTTCTCTATTCTTCTCCAGTGTCCTTCTCGTGTTCTCCCCTCTGTTTCTTCTGTCTTCTTCTTCTGTCTCCCCTGTCTCCTTTTTCTGTATCCCTTGTCTTCTTCTTCTGTCTCCCCTATCTTCTTCTTCTGTCTATCCTGTCTTCCTCCACAGTCTTAGTTTATATGGCAAATTACATAGGGTGGTGACAAAAAAGGTGCATTGAACCTTAACAAATCAACAAAGAAGGGTAAGACCATTTCTCCAGGAAATTAACAAAATCTCATCTAAGGAGATTACTAGAAGATCTGTTCAAGGGTGGGGTCCAATCAAAATGTGTCAGGGTGTGAGCTAATAATCTGCTTAAATAGTTACAGTAAATTTACTACTAATATTTCTAGCAATGTTATTCTGTATGAGCACAGTTAGAGATATATCAGACTTAAAGTTTGGTTCTTCCTGAGGACATTCACTATATATTCCAGACTGCAGTCCTTAGACCAGGTTAGTCTTCCTAACCCCAGCAGGGTCCTAGTCTCGTCATAAATTTCGGATCATGACAGCATTTGTCTATGACCATGCTCTCAACTCATAGTTGAGTATTGTGGAGCTTTGGCTTGGCCCATTTTGATGCCAGGGTAGCTCACAGCTTTCCATGGGTCCATTCCATCCCTCGTTGGGACCCTGCTTTTGGGGTGCTAGGAACTAAGGGCAACTGAGTGGAGAAAGCAGATGCCCGGGTGTAAATATTATTGGAGTCAATCAGCTCCCAAGTTGCAAAGCATATTATTAACTGTCTTCCTGTATCCATAAAGAAAGGACATTGCTTTAAGGTAAACTAAATTCCTCGTGGCAAGGCTAAAAGGACAAACCCAATGTTAACCTCCATAGGAGTACTGGTCATTGATTGGAATCTACCACAAGTATGTTTGGGGCAGAGGGTAGGTAAGATAGAGAAAGGAGAGACAAGTATGGTGATAATGGTTGGAAATGAACACTCTGGACAAGAACTGAGTGTTTATGCACTCATTTGTGGAGTCTAGAATAACATCACATGAGGCTGACACCCAAGAACAGTAGATACAAGGGCCGAGATGATTGCCCCATACCTGGAAGACTGCTTCATGAACGAAGGGGAGAAGGCAGATGGAATAGAGAAGGGATCACTAAGAAAATGATGACTGGAGGAATCAGTGGGATGGGAGATATGTGCCGAAAGTAGATAACAGACCAAACAGGATGACATTTCAGTGTCTGTGTTGCAAGCCATAATACCCAAAAGTAGAGAGAGAGTACAGGGAATATTGACTGCCAAGGAGGCAGGGTAAGGGTAGGAAAGGGGGGGTGGATATACCAGGGATATTGGTGATGGGGAATGTGCACTGGTGGAAGGATGGGTGTTTGATCATTGTGTGATTGTAACCTAAACATGAAAGCTTGTAACTATCTCACAGTGATTCAATAATTTTTTTAAAAAAGTAGGTAAAGGGATATACCCAACAACCTTTTAGTGTCTGTAATTGCCCAAAAGGGGGGGTGAAGAAACAGAGACAGAGAGAAACAGAGAGAGAGCAAGAGAGAGAGAGAGAGAGAGAGAGAGAGAGAGAGAGAGAGAGAGAGAGAAAGCACCAGGCAGGAGGTGGATGGTGGGGATGAGGGGATGAGGGGAGAGAATCCGAGAACACTGGTGCTGGGAAACATACACTGGTGGAGGGCTGGGTGTTCCAACACCATATGACTGAAACCCAATCATGAACAGCTTTGTAAGTGTCTTTTTCACAATAATTCATTAAAAACGAATATAAATTAAGATCTCAGGAAAGAATATAATTTAAGAAAGAGGAATTGGTATGCATGCTTTATGAATACTTCTGAAACAAGCAGCACCTCCATCTAGGAGTAAGATTAGCCCTGCCTGTAGATTTACACACGGTAACAAAAATAATAATGACATAATTATAATAGCAGTATTGATAATAGTTCTTATGAGGATAATTATGATGTAATAATTTTGGAAGTCCTATTCATCCCCTGGAATACATTTGAGTTCTATAGAATTCAATAGAACAGTAGCACTGTTCTATTATTCATATCTTCTTCTTGTCATTTTAATATTCTTATTATTATATAAGTATGGAATAAAATTACTGTTAAATTGATTTTGCACTTAAGGGAAGTGAGAAAAAAAGTTTGGTTTCTCAAAACATTAACTCCAAGTGGCCAGTGGGAAAGGCTAGGAAGGATGGCACTTGCCTTGCACGCAAGGAAGTCACTGCCCCCTGGTCTGATGCCTGGCATATGTGCCTCTCTGAGCAGAGTCAGAAAGAATAGTAGCCCCTGGACTCCTCCATCCCACATGAGAATGAAAGATAGAAAAGCAATGGCAGTGCCATCACAGGCTTGATAAAGGAGCTGGAAGAAGCTAGACCTAGGTTTCGGTTTCCTGAGATTAAGTCATGATTTCCCTGCAGTGAAGTAGCCATGGTGAGGCCAACTAGAGTTACCAATCAGGTCCCCCTTATGTAGCCCTTATGTAACTCCTATGTAACTCCCACCTATAACCAATCAGCTCAGTACAAGTAGTGGAAAGCCCCCAGACTGTGGCCAAAAGGTGGGTCAGGTGTTGGTCCCTGTCATGTAACACTACAGTATATAAACCCTGAGCTTTTGTGGCTTCAGGCCTAGCACTCTGTAGAAGCTGCTGGGCCCATGAGTGGTGCAGGAGTCCTACCTTGAGCTAGCCAAGCTAGTCAATAAAGATGATATTTTGTGCTTGCATCGGAGTCAGCTCCTTGGTGGTCTTTCGGGAAGCCAAGCCATGGGCTAACAAACATTCCCAACCAGAAATGTTGAGGTAAATACACATTCAAAAGTTTTAGCTAAGAAGCAACAGAAATGTTTGAGCCCAGATTGTGATTTCCAAAACATCAGTCCCACGACTGAAGAGATGGCTCCACGGATTGACTATGTGCTTTGTGTTCTGGGGCCATTTGATCTCAGCACAACATGGTCCCCTAAGCACCTGGCAGTGGCTCCTTAGCACAGAGTATAAAGTGGTACTGAGATCACTGTGTTTGTGGCAATGGACAGTAGATGTTTCCCAGGCAGCTGACTTGGGAAGGATGGCAACCCCAGTAAGGATTGCATGATAACTCAGGGAAGCTTGGGATACAGGCTTCAGCTGCATCCCAGCCTAACTGGAGCCAGGACAGTCAGTTGTGTAGCAGGGCACAGTGATCAACACAGGCACATATTGGTCTGCCCAGCTCTGGCGATAGGAAACCCCTAGTTACCTGTCAGACCCTCCCATTTGGCAACTGGGTAGTTCGGGACACTTTGAATTTGAATCTGGCCCACCAAGTTTGAAAGAAAATTGTCTCGCACTTTGCAGATAGAGTGATATTATACGTAAAACATCCTTAAAATGCCATTAAAAGCTGTTACAAATAATAAAACAATATCAAACATATCTGGCTATAAAATCAGCACTAAAAATTTGCTGCATTTCTATGTATGAATGATATACAAGAAAAGGAAGAAATTCAAGCAGCTACCCCAACTAAAACCATGATTGGGGCTGGAGAGAGATAGTCCTGTGGTTAGGGAAATTTTCTTGCACGTACCTGACTACCTGACCTGTTTTCTATCCTCAGCTCCATATGTGGTCCCATTAGCACCACCAGGAGTAATCCCAGAGCACATGAACAGGAGTCAATTCTGAGCACTGGTTGGTGTGAAAACCCTAAAAATCAAGTGAAACAAAATAAACAACAGCAATAACAAAACCGTTACCAAAAATATTGAGTATTTATGGAAACTGAATAAATGAGGTGAAAGCTATATATATTAAAACCCGTGTAACGTAAAAAGAAGTGGAAGAGGATGCAAGGACATAGAGAAAATACTTCGCGTCATCACTCAGAAGAGTTAATATTCTTGAAATAATCTCATTATCCTAAGTTTTATAAGTATGTTGGGGAACAGTTTTCCCTGCAACAGTGCCTGGACACATTGCGCACCAGGTCCGGGCTGACATGAGGTGAAGGATAATGGATGTGCAGAGAAACCCCCTCTGCAAGCAGCTGATGGCTATTCACTTTATTGCCAAATATGCACATATTTTATAGAGGGTCTTGGCATAAAAAGATGGTCCAGGGGGCTGGAGAAATAGCACAGCTGGTAGGGCATTTGCCTTGCATGCAGCCAACCTGGGTTCAAATCCCAGCATCCCTTATGGTCACCTGAGCACCAACAGGAGTGATTCTTGAGTGCAGAGCCAGGAGTAACCCCTGTGTAGTGCTGGGTGTGACCCAAAAAACAAACAAAAAAGAAAATGGATAACGGATAGTCCAATCACATTCAAGTTCAGCACTATTGGCCCATCACCTCTCCAACTCTGCTTTGCCCCGTCCAATCCCAACAAAGCTAGACGCTGCAGTTAGGATGACCTGCTTAGCATACATGACAGTTTCTGTGTCTAGGGCTCATGTGACTAGGAGGTCGAGTGAGGCTCAAGGCCGGACACCTGGGGTTGGCTGACACCCTGTTCTTGCCGACTTAGCCAGATACTCCCTCTTGTGAGCCTTCATTTCTGGGCTGCTTTGAAAGGTCTATTTGCCCTATTGTCTGTCACCATGTTCCACATAAATATTCAATCTATTTTTTTTAATTCTGAGCAAATAAATATATAGTAAATTCCCTAGCTGATATTATTGTTATCCCAAGACATAAATGTCTGTATTATACATTTTATTAATAATCAAACTAATTTGAGTGGTTTGGCTTCAAACAACAAACTAACACATCAGTCAATGTCACTGTCACTGTCACCGCGTTGCTCATTGATTTGCTCAAGCAGGGCACTAGTAACATCTCCATTGTGAGACTTGTTGTTACTGTTTTTGGCATATGGAGTATGCCACAGGTAGCTTGCCAGCCTCTGCCTTGTGGGCAAGATACTCTTGGTAGCTTGCCAGGCTCTCCAAGAGGGGCAGAGGAATCAGGATGAAAAATTAAGATTCAAAGTTTCATGTGTTGATTTTTTGAAAGTTCAAATTTGTGGAAATATGAAGATTTTCATGTTTTGGTTAGATATCTATTAACTAAACTAAGTGACTTTTGTGTTTGGAAAAGAAGAATCTTACCACTATCCCCCTCCTCAATTTCAGGTGGCCCTGAATAAATCAGAGTATATTTTGCATTTTTTTCTCCTATTTAAACTCAGAGTTTAGATTTCTATAATTTTTGCAAGCAGGACATTGTCAATGAAGGAAAGATATATATTGGAAGCAAGTTAGGAGGAGATGCAGCCTTGATCTTTGGCAGGCTTCTGTAAATTTCCAACATCCTGGCTGATCAAAGACTGCATTTGTGCTTTGGGCCTCTGTGGAGGAATGTATTCTATTATCGAGAAAAGCCAGTCCTTGAGATAAGGACATAACACTTCAGGTTAAAAGTTTCCCTACCTCACACCCTGCTTTCTATAGACTTCTGGTTTACCAAGATGGTTTCAATAAATTGCAAATTTAATCGTCTTTAACTGAGTAATTTAATAAAAAAGAAAACTTTCCTTTATTTTCCTCTCAAATAGAAAACCTTTAGCAGATTTGACCTCTGACCAATATATATGAAAATATAGGGGCCGGAGAGATACCACAGTGGGGAGGACATTTGCTTTACACACAGCCAAGCTGGGTTCAATCGTCAGCATCCCAGATGGTCCCCCAAGCACCGCCAGGAGTAATTCCTGAGTGCAGAGCCAGGAGTAATCCCTGAACATCTCTGGGCACAACCAAAAAAGAAAAAAATACATATATTTGTACATACATATAAATATTTATTATTTGTATGTATATATGTGTTATATATCGGCACAGTAATAAAATTTATATATAAATGCATATAAGTGCATATATAAATGTATACATGTTTATTTAAATATATAAATAAATTTAAATATATAAATATATAAATTTAAATATATAAATTTAAATATATAAATAAATTTATAGAACTATATAAAAATAAAAATACATAAGTATATGTGTGTAAATATATATAAATACATATATGTTTCTGTATATTCTTATTTATGCAGCAAAGCTCCCAGAAACAACTTCCTTTTTGCTAATGGCTTTATTCTGCAATTGGAAACATTTGACTGGGCGGTTAGTGTCTCAGGGCTGGAAGTCAGATAGGGTGTCTTGTTCTAGAGAAATAACTTCCCAGTTTGGCTCCTCGGTAGTTTATGGTTTTACTCTCCTTTTCCACAATATGAATCATCCTGTCATGCGTTACTTGTGGATTAGGCATCTGTAATACCATGGCAGCCTCAGGATATCTGGGTTTATTTATGCAGCTCAATGCCCCTTGGAGAAATCAGGATATGGCTCTGTGTCCCCTTGTTGAAGGAATTTGCCATTCAGACTGAGAAGTGAACATGGACTCCTACCACGTTTTTGTGGAAATAGTCAAAGACCTGTAATGATCTTTAAATTGATATGTTCATCTAAAAAACACTTTGAAACTGTGTTATTCTGCTTCTTTTTTTTTTTGCTTGCAATTTCAATCTAGAGTCTCATTGGTGAGCATATACCTAGCAGTGTCGTCTCTCGCCAGGTAGCAGAATAGCAGAAGTTTCAAAATATTTAGTCCCCGAATGCCAGTGTAAACACTAGTCTGGCAAGGAGTCACCTGAATTATTCTGTGATGCACAGAACAAGCTGCTGAGACTTGCTTTCCTAACATAGTAAACATTAAAGTAAATAGGGATTGGAATTTAGATACTTACCCAGCTTCTCTTAATCCCAGTCTCTTTCTCTTGATCTCTATCTGTCTGTCTGTCTATCTATCAATCTATCTATCTATCTATCTATCTATCTATCTATCTATCTATCTATCTATCTATCTATCTATTCTTTCTCTCCCTCCATACCCTCACTCTCTTTTCCTCTCCCTTTTCTCTCTCATAGTATCTTAGTGGTTTTGTTTTTTTAATTTTCTTCACTCTTCTGAAATATAGGCTTAAAATTTTTTTTCATAACATTGGCTGTATATTTCTCCAAACTATTATGCAATTCCTGGCAACATACAAGCAATCTGGGACAGTGAAGAGTTTATGGCTTGAGGGCAAAATTAACTCTATCCTCTGAATGGCTCCCCTTGTTTGTTCAAAGTGCAGGGGGAAAAAAATTGTGTGTGTGTGTGTGTGTGTGTATGTGTAACTTGTCCATTAGTTTAAATACAAATAAAAGCTAAAGGATAAAGTTTTCATGTATGAGAAACCTCAAACTCTACATTGATGTTCTACTATGCTTTGCTCATCCCTTACGGCATCGCTGTCGCACTGTTGTCCCATTTTTCATTGATTTGCTCGAGCGGGCACAGGTTAACATCTCCATTGTGAGTCTTGTTATTGTTTATGACATATCAAATACACCATGGGTAGCTTTCCAGGCTTTGCCAGGAGGGCAGGATAAAGCTTGATGGGCTCTCAGAGAGGGATGGAGGAATTGGACCTGGGTCAGCCGTGTGCAAGGCAAACAAACGCCCTACCCGCTGTGCTATTGCTCCAGTCCAGTCATTTTTAAATACCAATATAAATTTTTAATTAAAAATTGTATGGCTGAAGAGATAGTTTAGCAGGTAAGGCACTTGTCTTGCACATGACTGACCCATGGTTGATCTCTCACACTCTCTATTGTCCCCTGAACACCGCCAAGAATAAGTCCTGAGCATAGCCACCTGTGGCTCAAAAAAATAAAATACAATAAAACTCAATGTGACAGATATGCCATTTTACTGATGTAAACAAATTATAAAGTACCACAAATTTCTAGTTTTAAGAAATTTCTAGTTTAAGAAATAAAATGTATACTCTCTACTGTCATTCTCCCTCTCATATATGTGGGACATCCTTATTGAAGGCTAAATTACCGTGATTTGTTTTGTGTTTAATCTTTTAGCATTCATTTCCCCCTATGATCCAGCTAGGGATTAGAGTAAGACAAATTGTGGTTCTATCTATAATCAACCTATTTATATGGATACACCTCATAAAAAGGGTAACCTATAAAAAAGAGCAATTGTATTTATAAACTACCACTCTACATTACAAAAATTTAAAAATATTGTGCTCTTCATTTTTTTGGCCAGTGCACAATTTTCTATGCTATGGAATTGGAGTGCCAAGCATTTTATGGATGCTGTCAACCTGTGCTAATTGAAATGTTTATAAAATGCTGATTCTGAAATATTGCAAGTTAACAGTTCAATAGTTCTTTAATGGGCCCTCTGTTTTATTAATGAAATGATTTATAGAAATATTTAATCTCACTGATTTACCATTAGCATTAATGAGTCTAGTTATTAAGCACTTTATTTCCAAAGGCTATGAAAACAGCTCTGGCTAGCTTGGAGTATTTTGTGATGAGTTATTTGTGCTAAGATAGAATCAATGCTGTAGGAAGCTTATTTCTCAAGTTAAACAGCATGATTTATGGACATGGAACTTGATGCTCTTTTTGTAATGTTCATACTATTACTTTCTTATTTAGAAGAAATTTAATAGCAATTATGAAAGCCATCCCACGGATCTTTAAAAACACTTAGATGATATATCAATATATTTTTCATATTAATTAAATTAAGCTCTGACAGAAAACTATTTAAAAATACTCAGACTAATCCACGCAGAACATACAGGTTTATTCTTTAGCATCCATATTTATAATTTCTACTGAGTATGGTAAATATTTGAGATAATTATCATTATTTACATAGTCTTCTTTGAAAAAGAAAACTGCACTCGAGAAAAGATTTTTATCCACCAAAGACAGTTTTTGTTTTAGTTTTGTATGATCCCCATATTTGAAAGACATATACATATATTTATGTGATATATTAAATAAGCAAAATTCTTAAAATAAGAAATATTTAAGCAATATTCCCCCTCTTCCAATAATAAACAAACCTATTTAAATGATATGTCTAGGTTTTTAAGAAAAACATTTCAAAGGTTTCACCTTAAAATTTTGATATTCTCAGTAGTGGTAGTGTTTCTTTGAAAATTCACTGCATATATTGGACTACAAATCTGTTAAAATGAGTGAAATCACAAGGAGGGTATAAATATTTTTTTCTCTATAAGACATCAAAGACAAAGTTTGTGACTATTAAAAAGCTCAAAATTACATCAAATGGCTTTAGTGAAATAATGCTGTCCTTGTAGCTTGTAATAGTGATATATGATGATAAGAAACTGGCATCACCGAGTGACATTAAATATCAACATTTTGTGACTCATCCCACTGACATGGCATATTTCCTCTTTTGGTTTCCTCCTTGTAGCACAATTTATATTTTTATTATTTTGCAGCATGTGGGTATGATTTATATTTCATGATTAATAGGAATGGGGATTTTATGAAAAATTTCTATCAGCTAAACAAATATCTTCATTTTTCCTACAAAAAATTAATTGTAGCCCCTGATTTTAGGGCGAAATGTAATTTCAAATTTTTATCAACATTTGCCACAGTTCAAAGAAATTATACAATTCAGATCATATAGGGGAAACAATGATACATCTTTTAATGTGATTTTGCTTTCATAGCTGTACTGTAATTTATTCAAATCAATGGGTAAGTGTGTTTGACAAATTTATATTTCAGTATTACTCTAAGTAAATTCTTCAAAATAGAGTTGCTTATATAATCTCCCCCCCACCCAAGAGAATCAGAAAGGATAAAAACTTTTAAGTTGCCTATGGTCTATTTTCAATGGATAAGTACATACTCAACATCCTGGTTCCTCTGTGTGTGTGTGTATGTGTGTGTGTGTGTGTGTGTGTGTGTGTGTGTGTGTGTGTGTGTGAGACAAAGAATAGGACATATACAATTTTCTTTAAAAATTATGTTTTAGGACACACAAGAAAATTTAAACTTCAACTAATATAAACTTGCTTAGACTTTTGAGAATCAATAACAAAAGAAAACCCTCTAAAGAGTTCGCTGAAGGCCAGCCACCACCACCAGGCAGATGGTCCAGGCTCCTGTGCATGGACCTCCAGCACAGCGGAGAAAGATTCTGAGTAGCCTCCCTGTTGAAACCCAAAACAAGCAAAGCAAAAATAAACAAGTTGAAGGATTGATGATCTTAGATGAAGGAAAATAGAGAATTTGCTGGGGAGAAAAATGGGGAGAAGGAGGCACCAAGCTATATAAGTGGCATTTATTAGTTTAATTTTAAGAATAAAAGTTGACTTTTTTTTCTTTTATGTATATGGAATTTAACCAAGGTAAAATATCACTGGTGCACTACAGAAAAGATAAAGTGAAACAAAGCAAAATAATAAAATAAAAATAGGATTTATGGGGCTGGAGTGATAGCGCAGCTGTTAGGGCATTTGCCTTGCACGCAGCTGACCCGAGTTCAATTCCCAGCATTCCATATGGTCCCCCGAGTACCGCCAGGAGTAATTCCTGAGTGCATGAGCCAGGAGTGACCCCTGTGCATCGCCGGGTGTGACCCAAAAACCAAAAAAAAATAAGATTTATAAGTTAAGATTATATTGATGGAATTTTAAAAACTTAAAAAGATGAGTTATAGGTGTATGATTTCTTGTTCACAGCCCTAAACTTTATTTTATCAAATACAGTTTTTATTTTTATTTTTATTTTATTTATTTTTTAACTTTTATTAGAGAATCACTGTGATGTACAGTTATAAACTTATGAACTTTTTGTTGTTGTTGTTTTTTGCTTTTTGGGTCACAACCCAGTGATGCTCAGGGGTTACTCCTGGCTTTACACTCAGGAATTACTCCTGGCGGTGCTTGGGGGACCATATGGGATGCCGGGCATCGAACGCGGGTCGGCCGCGTGCAAGGCAAATGCCCTATCCGCTGTGCTATCGCTCCGGCCCCAAACTTATGAACTTTTGAGTTTGCATTTCACTCATACAGTGATCGTTCACCCATCCTTCCACCAGTGCCCATTTACCTCCACCAATGATCCCAGTATCCCTCTCACCACCCCCACCCCATCTCTCACCACCCCACCCTACCTCTGTGGCAGGGCATTCCCCTTTGTTCTCTCTCCAACAAAGACAGTTTTATCATGACTGATTTTGTTATAAAGTTTGGCAAAAGCACTAGCATAACTCTATAAAGTGTTTAGAAACCTATTCTAAAATCAAAGAAAAAGGACTAAGAAAGAGATGACTTTAATGTATCCAGAATGATTGTAAAAGAGAATCTCTAAAACTGCTTTCAAAAATAGATATTTCTATGACTGAGTTGTAAGAAAAGTTCTGACTTTTGGTCCATCTTATAACATGGAAAAAACTAAACATGTTGTAAATTAGCTTATTTCTGGAGCTAGTAAAAGTAATACTATGTTCAAAGAATAAAAAATTACAGAGGATTCAAGTGCTTTTTAATAGATTCTGGCCCACCAACTCCAAAGGCTATAAATTCCTTAAAATCTCTGACTGTGTTTAAACTAAGTTACAGTAGAAGTGACTGATTCATGTCACAACTTGTCACAACTCTCAGTGAGAAAAATCAAGTGAAAATTAAAAGAAACAAATCATTGACAGAGTAATTTATTCTTAGATATGTTTTGAAACTGAGAAGGCCATATAGAATTAGGTATTTAAAACAGACATTGCTTCATTTAATGTATGGTAGAATAAGAACTGAAGAGTCTTATGTATTTGCCTAATAGGACATAGGTAATAAGTGGCAGAATAAGACTAGAATTAATTTCCTATATAAGTTTTTCATTCTATCCATAGTAAAATTCAAAGCCTATTCTTTGTATTTTTATTCAGCATATTGGCAGGGAAAAAAACCTAAAAACAGTAATAAAAACAAATGTTATTTGATATTTCAAATTATTATTATGGTTCATGAGATGAAATGTTTTAATTAAAAAATGCACTGCATCATTATGGAACTGTTGGCGATACTTAACATGACATTGCTTTGCTTTTAGTCTACTTGCTTAAGTTTTAGCCTGACCACAGTAATCAAGATACAAAAATAAACAAAAAAGTACCATATAAGCATCAAAACAAATAAGTGCAAAATGTGTATAGTATACGTTCTCAAAATAAGAATCAAATTGCTAACCTAAGCTCATAGAATGTGTAATTAGAAGAGAAATCAGACTTACAATTGTTAATTGGACAAAAAGAAATATTTGTAGTAATTTTGTGAATGTATGTAACCTATTTCATAGCCTCCTGTTATTAATTTCATAAAGTTCAAGGAAGAAGTAGTTTCATCCTTTAACGAGTTTAGTAAGTCTTTTTTTTTTTAATTCTTTTATTGATTCACCATGCGGAAAGTTACAAAGCTTTCAGGTTAAAGTCTCAGTTATACAATGCTCAAACACCCATCCCTTCACCAGTGCACATATTCCACCACCAAGAATCACGATATACCTCCCCCCTTCCCCCCACCTCCCCAGCCACCCACCCTGCATGTGTAACTGGTAAATTTCATTTTACTTTCACTTTACTTTGATTACATTCAATATTTAAACAAAAAAATTCACTATTATTGATTTGGAGTTTCTCCCCCCTAAAGTCGATCTGCTGAAAAGAAAGCATTTGGTAATTTGTTTTCCATTGCTGAGAATGAAGAGATATGAGGTCAGGAAGCCACACTAGCAGCAGCATAGTTTTGGATTTCTGTATTTTAGTAACTAAGTCCAGAGAAATGTCTGCCAGGAATCGCAACATTGTAAGCTTCTACCTCCAGCTACTTTATATTCCACATATGAGTGCCATCTTTCTATATCTGTCTCTTTCTTTCTGACTCATTTCACTCAGCATGATACTTTCCATGTTGATCCACTTATATGCAAATTTCATGACTTCATGTTTTCTGACAGCTACGTAGTCTTCCATTGTGTAAATATACCAGAGTTTCTTTAGCCAATCATCTGTTTTCGGGCACTCTGATTTTTTCCATATTGTGGCTATTGTAAACAGAGCGGCAATGAATATGGAAATGCAGATGTCATCTCTACTATACCTTTTTGCCTCTCCGGGATATATTCCCAGGAGTGGTATTGCTGGGTCAAATGGGAGCTCAATTTCTAACTTTTTGAGAATCGTCCATATTGTTTTCCAAAAGGACTGAACGAGTCAGCATTCCCACCAGCAGTTAAGGAGAGTCCCTTTCTCCGCACATCCACGCCAACACCGGTTGCTTTTGTTTTTTGGGATGTGGGCCAGTCTCTGTGGTGTGAGATGATATCTCATTGTTGTTTTGATCTGCATCTCCCTGATAATTAGTGATGTTGAACATTTTCTCATGTGCTTCTCAGCCATTCGGATTTCTTCTTTGGAAAACTTTCTGTTCATTTCATCACCCCATTTTTTGATTGGGTTGGCAGTTTTCTTCTTGTGGAGTTCAACCAGTGCATTGTATATCCTTGTTATCAACCCTTTATCTGTTGGGTACTGCATAAATATACTTTCCCATTCTGTAGACTGTCTTTGTATTTTGGTCATTGTTTCTTTTGAGTTGCAGAAGCTTCTTAGTTTGAGATAGTCCCATTTATTTATCTTTGTTTTCACTTGCTTAGCCAGTGGTGTGTCAGCTTTGAAGATACCTTTGGCTTCAATGTCATGGAGGGTTTTGCCGACCTTGTCTTCAATGTACCTTAGGGATTCTGGTCTGATGTTGAGGTCTTTAATCCGTTTTGATCTGATTTTTGTACATGGTGGTAGATGGAGGTCTAAGCCCATTTTTTTTGCATGTAGCCGTCCAGTTTTGCCAGCACAATTTGTTAAACATGCTTTCCTTGCTCCACTTCACATTTCTTGTTCCCTTATCAAAGATTAGATGATCATATATTTGGGGGTGTATGTCATAGTATTTAACACTATTCCATTGGTCTGCAGCTCTGCCTTTGTTCCAATACCATGCTGTTTTAATGACTACCGCTTTGTAGTAGAGTTGGAAGTTGGGGAGGTTGATTCCTCCCATTTTCTTTTTCCCAAGGATTGCTTTAGCTATTCGTGGGGGCTTATTGTTCCATATGAATTTCAGGAGCGCTTGCTCCATTTCTTTGAAGAATGTCAAGGGTATCCCTATAGAAATCACATTGAATTTGTACAATGCTTTGGGGAGAATTGCCATTTTGACAATATTAATTCTTCCAATCCATGAGAAGGGGATGTCTTTCCATTTCCTTGTGTCCTCTTTTATTTCCTGTAGTAGTGTTTTATAGTTTTCATTATACAAGTCCTTAACCTCCTTTGTTAAGCTGATTCCGAGGTACATGATTTTTTGAGCCGCAATTGTGAACGGGATTGCTTTTCTCAGGTCACTTACTTCTCTCTCATTATTTGCATATAGGAAAGCCATGGACTTTTGGGTATTGATTCTGTAGCCTGCAACTTTACTATACAACTCTATTGTTTCTAGGAGTTTCTTGGTAGAGGTTTTAGGATTCTCTAGGTATAGTATCATATCATCTGTGAATAGTGAGAGCTTGATTTCTTCCTTTCCTACCTGAATGCCTTTAATATCTTTTTCTTGCCTAATCGCTATTGCAAGTACTTCCAGTACTATATTGAACAGAAGTGTAGAGAGTGGGCATCCTTGTCTCGTCCCTGTTCTCAGAGGGAAGGCTCTTAGTTTTTCCCCATTGAGGACAATGCTTGCCATAGGCTTGTGATAAATGGCTTTGACTATATTGAGGAAGGTCCCTTCTATACCCATTTTGGCGAGTGTTTCCATCATAAACGGATGCTGGATCTTGTCAAATGCTTTCTCTCCATCTATTGATATGATTATATGATTTTTATCTTTTCTTTTGTTGATATGATGGATTATGTTGATTGATTTCCGGATGTTAAACCATTCTTGCATCCCCGGGATGAATCCCACTTGGTCGTGGTGTATGATCTTTTTGATGAGTTGTTGAATTCTATTTGCTAATATTTTGTTGAGGATCTTCACATCTGTGTTCATCAGGGATATTGGCCTGTAGTTTTCTTTTTTTGTGGTGTCTTTGTTTGCTTTTGGTATTAGGGAGATATGAGCCTCATAGAAACTGTTTGGGAGGGTTTCTGTTTCTTCAATTTCCTGGAAAAGCTTGAGAAGGACTGGCAAAAGGTCCTCTTTAAATGTTTGGAAGAACTCGCTATTGAATTCGTCTGGACCTGGGCTTTTGTTTTTGGGAAGACTTTTGATTACCATTTCAATTTCCTTGATATTAATTGGACTATTCAGGTACTCCGGGTCTTCTTGGTTCAGCCTTGGGAGATTATAGGAGTCGAGGAATTTATCCATTTCTTCTAGGTTCTCTTGTTTCGTGGCATAGAGATTTTCAGTAGTCTCTGATGATCTTTTGAATTTCATTGGTTTCTGTTGTGATGTCCCCCTTTTCATTTCTGATTCGGCTTATTAGGGTTCTCTCTCTCTCTTTCTTTGTGAGTCTTGCTAGTGGTTTATCAATCTTGTTATTTTCTCGAAGAACCAGCTTTTGGTTTCATTGATCTTTCAGATTGTCTTTTGGGTTTCCATGTTGTTAATTTCTGTTCTAAGTTTTATTATCTCTTTCCTTCTGCCTGGTTTGGGCTCCTTTTGTTGGTCCTTTTCTAAGGTCTTGAGCTGTGAAGTCAAGTTATTTATGTGGGCCCTTTCTTCCTTCCTGAGATATGGTTGCAGAGCTATAAATTTTCCCCTTAAAACAGCTTTAGCTGCGTCCCACAGGTTCTGGTAGCTCGTGTCTTCATTCTCATTTGTTTCTAGGTACCTTTTGATTTCTTCCTTGATTTCCTTCCTGACCCACTCATTGTTCAATATCGAGCTATTTAATTTCCAGGTATTTGATTTGGTTTTCTGCATCTGTCCACGATTAAGTTTTATCTTCAGTGCATCATGGTCTGAAAAGATAGCTGGTACCATGTCTATCTTTTTGATTCTGTTGAGGTATGCTGTGTGGCCTAACACATGGTCTATTCTGGAAAATGTTCCATGTGCACTGGAAAAGAATGTATATTCCTTTTTTGGGGGATATAAAGCCCTGTATAGATCTATTAGCCCTCTCTCTTCTATTTCTTCCTTCAAAGCCAGTATTTCCTTGGTGAGTTTTAATCTTCTTGATCTGTCCAGAGGAGACAGTGCAGTGTTGAAGTCTCCAACTACTATTGTGTTGCTCGAGATGTCCTTCTTAAGGTCTCTTAGCAGCTGTTGTAGGTATTTAGCTGGTCCCTCATTGGGTGCATAGACATTTAGGAGTGTGATTTCTTCCTGATATACACATCCCATGATTAATAAAAAGTGGCCTTCACTATCCCTTCTAATCTTTTTCAACCTTAAGTCTATGTTGTCCGATACTAGTAACGCCACCCCAGCTTTCTTGAGGGAGTTGTTTGCTTGCAGGATTGTTTTCCATCGTTTGACTTTGAGTCTGTGTTTGTTCTGGCTATTCAGTTGTGTTTCTTGCAGGCATCAGAATGTTGGGTTCAGTCTTTGAATTCATTTTGCCAGTCTGTGTCTCTTAATTGGTGAATTCAGACCATTGACATTAAGGGAGATTATTGTTATGGGATTTTGTGCCATCTTTGTGCAAGGGTTTGTTGTGCTTGTAGGGGTTGTTCTTGTCTTACAATAGCCCCTTTAGTGCTTCTTTTAGGTTTGGTTTTGAGTCTATGAAGTTTCTGAGCTGTTGTTTATTCCCAAAGTAGTGTATGATTCCTTCTTGTTTGAATGAGAGTTTAGCCGGATAAAGTATTCTTGGTGAAGCGTTGATTTCATTGAGTTTTTTCACTATATCCCACCATTGCCTTCGAGCGTGGAGGGTTTCCTCTGATAGATCTGCTGTGAGTCTAAGGGGTGCTCCTTTGTATGCAATTTCCTTCTTGGACCTTGCTGCTTGCAGTATTGTGTCTCTCTGAGCAATGTCCATCATTGTAACTATGATATGTCTTGGGGCTTTTTTGTTAGGATCTCTTTTAGCTGGCACTCTTCGGGCGCCTTGAATCTGGATGCCCGCATTGTCCAGCTGTGGGAAGTTTTCCGCAATGATTTGTTTGACTGTGTCTTTTTCGTTGGTGTTGGTTCCCTGTGTTTCTGGTAGTCCAATGATTCTAATGTTGTTCCTCTTGAAATCATCCCCTAGGACTCTGATTCTGGCTAGAGCTATTTTGAAGTCTCTTGCCATGGTTTGTTGTTGCCTGTAGGCCTCTTGCAGCTCATTTTCAAGCATACTGATTCTGTCTTTGGCTGCAGTCATCCTATTGTTGAGGGCAGCCAGAAAGTTTTTGATTTCATGTACCAAATCCTTCATTTCTTTTTGAAGATTTTTTATTTCTGCTCCCATTTCTTCCCGTATTTTGTCGGCTGTCTGTTGTATTGTTTCTGCCAGGTCCTCCTTGAAGTTGTCCATCTTTGCATTGAGTTCATTGAACATGTTGAGCATTTCAACTCTGAATTCTTTATCAGAGAGGTTAAGTTTGTAGGAAGCGCTCATTGAGGTTTCTGGACTCCTTTGATTGTCCTCTGCTTGCACTGGGGATTTTCGCTGTTTCTTCATGTTGTTGTTGTGGTATGAAAGAGGGCCCTTGAAGATGAGTATCCCTGTTTCCTCTTGTCGCGAAAAAGGATTGTGGATAGGCTCAGTTAATAGTGGTTGCCTTTTTACTTGTAGAACCTGGTCTCCTACTATGATGTTTCCTTCAATTCTTATGTGAAGTCTTGTGTTTTATTGTCCTACTGCTTGCGAATAGCTAGGATGTTAGTCCTGGATAGGATGTTGAGGAACCTATCTGCAGCCGCCTGAGCTTTGGCCGCTGGTAATGAGGCCATGCCCACTTTCCTTAGGCCACGCCCCTGACGATTAGGCCATGCCCCTTCCCTCACAACCCGGCAGAGGTCAAAGGGGGCTGGCAGTCCGGAGGATAGGGAAGCACGGGGTGCTCAGGGCCGCCTTAGTAAGTCTTTATGATACTGTGACATATACTCCTCCCTCGAGAGAACACTTCAGACAGGAAGGCGTTTTCCAACTGAGTTGCTTACTTGCCTTTTTATAGCTAAAGGGGTTTTCTTCTGTAACTCCTGAACAGAGGAGGTAAAATTCTAAGAATGAAAGCAGCAGATGATTACAGTGGTGCTTGTTGGAGGACCCTTGCTGAAACAGAGCGAGTGGATGAACTGCTTGGAGCACGACAAACTGTATGGAGATGACACTGTGCATCTGGCACATGCACAGACTCACACCTGTATCACCTTGTCCCTCCCTGAGGAGGACCAATCACATGCACCTTTGGTAGTCTCCAAGGAAGATATTTTTGTGCTCACACAGACTTACATGAACAGGCACATAGTTACAATAGCAGGGGTGATTTTAGACTTGAGTTATTTTCTTTTAATTAAAAAGCATTTTATGTAGTCACCTTTATAGATTACAAAATTATTTATAAAGATTAATTTTAGATTGCTAAGTAAGTTTTTATTGTCCTGTTAGTGAGTCAGAAAACTCTAAAGGGTATTGAGAGTCAGACTGTGATTATCATTTTTAAAATTAATTTTCCACTAAGACACCACATTTTGTAAGGTTGTTCATAGTCATTTTAGGCATACTGTGTTCCAATGCTAATGCTTCATCACTGTCAACTTCCTACCGCCATATCCAGTACCCCTCCACTCACACAGCTGCCTTTCTTGGCAGCCACAATTGATTGTTGTAGATCAATCAATTGATCTTATGCTTTCAGTATAGTTGGCACAGTGGTTTAGATAAGTAGATATACGGCAACCCTACACTCTGGATCTGCCAGAGGACCCTGTTACTTTCCTACTTTCTCTTACTCCCCCCGGCCCTGAAGATTTCTCTCCTTCCTGGTCCTTGTCATTTCTATAATCTAGGGCCCTTGCCCCTAGACCCTACATATTCCCACCTTGAACTGTGCATTTCCTTTTTTTTCTTTTATATTGTATGCATTACAAATAAATGAGATCATCTGGTGTTTATCTTTCTACGATTATGTCACTTAACATATCCTCTTCATGCAAGTTGCAGTAATTGCGTGGTTTTATCCTTCCTTACTGATGCGTAGTATTTCATTGTGTATACATACACCCCCTAAACTATCCAATCTCCTGTGTTTAGACACCTAAATTGATTCCGTAGGTTAGTTATTGGGCTAAGTGCTACAGTGAATAATAGTGAATAATAATGTGCATATTTCCCTTTAAAGAGATGTTTTATGTCATAGGAATTTAAATTTTGGGCTGTACATATTAAAATACTCTATTTTTAGTTTTCTGAGAAACTGTCATGCTTTTTTTTTATAGAGATTGAACCAGATGACATTTTCACCAGCAATGGATGAATGAGAGGTTCTTTTCATGACATCCTTTCCAATACAAATGTTCCCAGTTTATATTATATATACAATATATGAAATCCGACACGCCATTCGCTGGTAAAGATGTGTAGAGCACCTGGTCTGGACAAAGTAGACCCGAACACCTGAAGAATCTGCCGCCAGTACTCATCAATACACTGGCCCGACACTTCACATGCTACCTGTCTGAATGCAAGGTTCCATTGCAGTGGAAACCAGTAGGACCATTCTGTTGTACAAGAAGGGAGACATCCACGACATCGGCAACTATCGCCCAATCTGCCTGTTATGTGTCGTCTACAAGTTGTTCACTCATGTCATCCTGAATAGAATAGGCAGAACACTGGATGAAGGACAACCATGCGAGCAAGCCGGGTTCCAAAGGGGAGTCAGCACGATAGACCATATCCACACAGTGACCAAACTCATTGAAGTTTTGCAAGATTTCAAGATGCCACTCTGTCTAAGGTTCATCGACTTAAAGAAGGCTTTCGATTCTGTTGAGATTGAGGTGGTCATCGAAGCCCTGGATAAACAGGGCATTCAAACTCAGTATATCAAAATCCTCCGTGAGCTGTATTGTGGATTCACCACCAGGATCTCACCATTCTACAAGGAAGTGATGATTGATGTAAAGAGAGGGGTGCGACAGGGTGATACCATTTCACTGAAACTCTTCAGTGCCACCCTTGAGAACATCATGCGATGACTGGAATGGGAAGGAATGGGAGTGAAGATAGACGGTCGGCAATTACACCACCTCTGCTTCGCTGATGACATCGTTCTCATAACACCAAACATTAGCCAAGCAGTACAAATGCTGGCCAACTTCGACCACGAGTGTGGAAAGGTCGGATTGCAGCTGAATCTCAACAAGACAATGATCATGAAAAATGAACTGGTCCCTGAAGCTCCATTTGCTCTCAATGGAATGAACATCTCTGAATGCACCGCATACCAGCTATGTGTACGTGGGTCAAGAAATCAACGTGAGGAATGACTTGGTGCCAGAACTGCGCAGGAGGAAGTGAGCAGCGTGGAATGCCTTCAAGAGTGTCGAAGAGGTGGTTAAGAGAACAAAGAACCTCCGACTCCGGGCACATCTTTTCAATTCCACCGTTCTTCCTGCACTATCATATGCCTCAGAGACCTGGGCCCTACGCAAACAGGATGAGAATGCTATTAAGGTATCCAAAAGAGGAATCGAAAGAGCTATGCTGGGAATATCATGTCTCACTCAAGTGAGAGAAGGAATCCGGAGTTCTGACCTCCGTGAACGGTCAAAAATCAGGGATGCTGTCTCGTTTGCCAAGGCATCAAAAATCTGATGGGCCCATCATGTAATGCAATTCAGAGATGACCGCTGGACTAGAACTGTTACTGACTGGATTCCTTGGGACGTCAGAATACCTTGTGGCCGTCCACCAACTAGATGGTCAAATTTCTTCATCAAATCCCTGAATGAATGATTTGAGGCTCTTCCTATTCCTGGAGCAAGCAGATATCATTGGGCTGCACTAGCACGCGACAGGGACAAATGGAGACGTTACTGGCGCCCGCTCGAGCAAATCGAAGATCAAGGGGACTACAAGTGATACAAGTGATACAATATATATGGTTATATATAATATAGGCACGTGTGATTTAAACATAATATGATTTAATCCTTTTTGTGTAGTTTTTTTTATTTCTTTTACCAGAAAGATCCTATCATTGCAATGACCTGTTAGATTCAAATCTTAAGTGTTTTGCCTATATTTTCATATATATATATATAAATATATATACGAATATACATTTACCATATATATTCATATATATATTTGAATATATACATATATGTATCACTGTAGCACAGTTGTAGCATAGTCCCGTTGTTGTTCATTGATTTGCTCTAGCGGGCACCAGTAAAGTCTTCATTGTGAGACTTGTTACTGTTTTTGGCAAATCAAATATGCCACGGGGAGCTTGTTAGACTCTGCCATGTGGACTGGATACTCTCGGTAGCTTGCCAGGCTCTCTGAGTGGGATGGAGGAATCAAACCCAGGTTGGCCACATGCCAGGCAAATGTTCTACCCGCTGTGTTATCGTTCCAGTCTATATAAGATTTTTACGGGAGTGAAAATATTTTTATTTTTCATTTTGAAATGAAAGTATACTATATTTTTATAGTATATACATACTCATTTAGATATAAATATAAGCACTAATTTTTTATGTGCCTATTGGCTTTCTCCCTCACTCAGAGAAATGTCTGTGTTCATTTCTTCTCCAAATTTTTGATAAGGTTTTTGGATGTTATATTTCTTGTTTTTGATCTTTGTGAATATTACATCACATACACACACAAAACACACAGACACAGACGCACAGACACACAGACATAAATATATATATATATATATCCATATATATCCATATATATATTATGTCAGTGCCTGGCAAGC
Source organism: Sorex araneus (assembly GCF_027595985.1). Taxonomy (NCBI): domain Eukaryota; kingdom Metazoa; phylum Chordata; class Mammalia; order Eulipotyphla; family Soricidae; genus Sorex; species Sorex araneus. The sequence goes on along the minus strand of NC_073302.1, from coordinate 183,625,149 downwards.
TACCTGTGGCATACTCAATATGCCAAAAACAATAACAAGATGGTCCTTATTCCCCTGATCCTGAAAGATCTCCCAATATGCAATTGGACTACACTAGCATGCAGCAGAGATAAATGGGGATTTCACTTGTGCCTGCTTGAGTAAATCAATGAACAACGGGATGATAATGATGATAGTTTTATATATATATATATATGCATATATATACATATATATATTCTCCCTTTCAGTTGTGCATCTTCTAGTTTTATCATGCATTTCTTTCTTTATGCAGAAACTCTTAATTTGATTTAATCCTATTTGTGCAGTTTTGTTTCTTTTTTTTTTTTTTGCCTGTGGGATCCTATTATTGAAATCGGCTTAAGACACAAAAATTGAATGGTTCTGCCTATATTTTCCTCAAGGTAGGTAATGGTCTGAACTCAAGGTCTTTGGTCCACTTTGAACTATTTTGTAAGGTGTTAAATATGACTAGAGTTTTATTTTTTTAAATGTGTGGTTATTCAGTTTTTCCAACACCATTTGTTGAAGATGCTTTATTTTATTTTACCTTTATTTCATGTAAGTATCAAGATCCTTTGCTGCAAATTAGCTAGCCACAGATCTGGCTATTTGACTTTAAATACTCAATTCTAACTTATTGGCTATTCTTATTCCAATACCTTACTCTTGTGTTCACTGTAGCTGTATAAAATAGTTTCAAATTAAGTAATGAGTACCTCCCAATTTCTTATTTCTCAGTATGACTTTGTTATTCTGAGTGTTTTATGGCCTTATATTTATATTTACATATAAATATAATATTTATATATAATTTTTCTAAGTCCTATGATTTTGGATAGGGACTGCACTTAATCTACATAATTTAGGATGATCATTTTTTATGAGTCTTTTAATCCATGATCACGAGATTCTTTTAAAATGATGAGAATAAGTGATAGTTCTAACTCCTGTTCAACTTTCTCGAATCATCATCATGAGAAAAGAAAACAAAATGTTGATTTCAAATATGGAACCAAATAAAACAGTATACGAAAAACCAATGTTCAATGAGATATTGAATTTAATTACTCTGTGTGTGTATGTGTGTGGGCTGGAGCGATAGCACAGTGGTTGGGCGTTTGCCTTTCAGGAGGCAGACCCGAGTTCGATTCCTCTGCCCTTCTCGGAGAGCCCGGCAAGCTACCAAGAGTATGGGGCCCACACGGCAGAGCCTGGCAAACTACCCATGGCGTACTTGGTATGCCAAAAACAGTAATAACAAGTCTCTCAATGACAGATGTTACTGGTGCCCGCTTGAACAAATTGATGAGCAACAGGACGACAGTGACAGTGACAGTGTATGTGTGTATGTGTATGTGTATATGTGTGTGTGTGTGTGTGTGTATGTGTGTGTGTGAGCTTGGTTAGTGGAACTGGTTGTATAAAAAAATCTTAATGTGGTATTTTGTGGTGACATGTATTGCCTGCCTCTCACATGAACAATAACATAGAGTAGGTATAGAACCTGGCATGGGCAAAGCCTGGCAAGCTACTTCCAGCATATTTGAGAGATATGCCAAAAACAGTAACAATAGTTTTCTTTCCCCTGACCCTGAAAAAGCCTCCAATCTTTTGGAAAGACAAGGAGAGGCTGCTAAATTCTCAGGGCTGGGAAGAATAGAGACGTTACTGGGGCCTGATCGAGTAAATTGATGAACAATGGGACGACAGTGATACAGTGACAAGTATATGGTGCAATCACTCAGATGAAGGATCTGCCACCCTGAGCACTCTGCCCTCCATCTCAGTCTCTACAGAGACTCGGGTACAGGAGAATGCACTTTACGTAGAGTGCCTTCTCCTTTGAAGCTCTTTTTTACAAATGTTAAAAATCTTACCTGTCAGTTTGCCTTGTTGTAGAGTTTGTCTGCAAGAGAGAAATCACAAACCAACAGTATGGAATTGAAAGCTCAGGAACAAACCTACTGATCCATGCACACTTCATTTGTTGGGGAACCAAGAACATAAAGTGAAGGGAGGAGAATGTTCTGAACACTTGCCAGTTCTGGAAAGCTGGAGAGTCATGCAAATAAAATTGGAGTGTCACATGCAAATGAACACACAAAAGAATAAAACTGAATCTCTATTTCAAACAGTGTAAAAAAGTTAACTCGAAATGGAGTAAGCCCTCATATTAGAACCAACACTATAAGAAAAAAAAATGACAAAACCATATAATATTGCCTTTAGTAGCCTAATCAGTAACCTAACCATGTTGAAAAGAAATCAAAAGGAAAATAAGCAAATGGAATTTTATTAAATGTAAAAGCTTCTGTACAATGAAGGAAACTCTCAGTAAGACAGAGTGGAAGAAAGTATTTTCCTACTACATGTTGATGTAGAGCTAATCTCCAAGATAAATAAAGAGCACACTAAACTCAACAAAAACAACTGGATAAACATCTGTAAGAGTAGAATAGATTCTTTTTCAGAGACATAATAATTTAGGCACCTAAAATCCTCACCGTCCCTTAATCTCCACCGCAAATATAAGTGCTGGTGAAGATGTGGAGAGAAAATACAGATCTCTTATTCACTGGTAAAGGAGGGATGCTGTGGTGCTATTTACAGTAGCTCAAACAAATCTTGATAACGTGCAAATCCCCATGAAGGTATAAATGAATAAAAGTAGTGCATAGACACAAGCACAATCACAAACATGCACACTCACTGATTGCTATATAACTACTAGAAAAACTGAAATGTGCCTTTTACTACAATATTGATAAAACTGATTGTGGTCATGTTAAGTGAAATATGTCAGGAGAAAAACATACCAGACGGAGTCATCTTATGTGGTACAGAAAGCACAGTGCTCTCAACGAAAACAAACCCTTAGAGTGTGACCACAAAAATGATGTTATAAAGGAAAAGAGAGGAAGTGGACTGAAAAGTTTGATAGGTTGTGGCATAGGGATATTTAGACATTGGCATCGGGTATGTTGTGGTAAATTGTACTCCTAAATCACAGAAACATATACTAAGTCTATATTATTTCATTGAAAATAAACTAAAAATATAATTTGGTTACAAACTTTAACTTTTTTTTAAATAATGAAATGTTGAATTTCAAATAATGTCTTACCAAGAATCCCAATACCTTAGTTAAAAGAAAAAGAAAGAATATTTAAAAAGAAAGGAAAGAAAAACAAGAAAAGAAAACGTTGGAGGGATTTTTGTTGAGATTATCTCCTGGGTGTTCTCACTGGAAATTATTACCATTGCTCTTTGACTTTGTCACTTTGTTAGTAATTGTGAGCTAGCTGAATAGACTATATCCCAAGCACAATGTAAAATTATGTGCTAAAACAAGTTACATAGAAAAGGATGTAGAAGAAAGGAACATCTACACCATGTTTAAACAGCACTTTTTTCTACTTGCTAGATTATGAGCAAATTTTCATGCATTATGTATTCTCAATATTTTATTTCCTATATTATTAGCCCAATGTGGACCATGCCTATCTTTCATCAAAATGAGGAAGATACATATCACTTTAAGCAGGGTTCAATTCAATTATCTCATTTAAAGAATTCTAGATATAGTTTTTTAGCTTTAAGAACCGATTTTTATTAATTCCCTTTAAATGTTCTTGTTTCTTTTTTTCATTATTTTAAGCAAACCATATTTTGAAGAGAAAAAAAGCTATTGCATTTGTCATTTGGAAATCAATTAATTGTTCATTAGAACTCAAAGGTCTCAGAAGAACTTTTGTTTCTGCAAAACAAGGACTCAGGTTAAGAGCTGCAAAACAAAAAAGTGCAAAACTCGGGAAGATTCCAGAAAGTAAAGATGTGAGTTGTCAACAGTGCTCTCTAATTGAAGTCTCACAGACAGAGCATAATTCTTTCAGTAACCACTTGACAACACACTGAAAATATGTATTGCTGGGCAGGAGAGCTGAAGATATCACCCACTGGCGATGGGTGATTTTTTTTCTAATGATACTAACTTGGTGTCCAGATTTTTTATTGTTCATTGCTCTGTTGGCCTATTAGTATCTGATCTTAGTTTCTTAATTTCTAGTGCTGTTAAACTTAACACCAATGTTGCATGAACTGTGATTTCCTTTACAAATCACATTCTTACTATTGAATTTACCAGTATGCCCATAAATCCTCCATAAATAAAGATGGTCCTATTATGCAGGATATTTTAAAAATATATAAAAATGTATTTTTGTATATTTATTTTTGCATATCTGTAAAAGGAGTAAAGCTTTCATTTTTGAATATACAAGCTTTGGACAGCCCAGGTTTACTGACTTAATCTTTCTTTGCACACTTGTAAGTCTTGCATTACTAGATTTTTATAAAAAAAAATAAGTTAATGAATTACTAGAAAATCATACTTCAAGAAAACCGAGTTTTTGAACCAATGAACTATTCAAAAGTTTCACACTTAGTAGTACGTAAGGCACAGCACAATAGAAAAAATAATCCTACCTGGGTATATAATACCTGAATTTATATATACTTACTTTGCTATCCTCTAATGATAATCATTTATAAGTACTAGAAGTAGTTTTCTTACCTTCATTATGGATGGAATAGCATTATTATTAAAGCAAATCTACAGACTTATTAATATCTGTTGGATTAAGACACATATAAAACTTGAAATAATGCTTGACAATTTTACAAATTATGAAGTTGTGTCACATTTTATATCAATTAAGAGAATCTTATATCCAAAATTACTGATAGTTTTACTACTTTATTTTATGTAAGATCACAAAGAAGTGATGTGAAGAATGGATCTGTTTTAATCAACTGGGAAATTTTCATCCTCAAAAATATTAAATCACTTATCTTATTTCATAAAATCACTACACTCTCTGATCAATGTAAAAAGCATTTATTGATTACTCCATGATTTACATGTGCTTAAGTTTTCATATTATATGAATATAATTTTATTAGCAAATTCTTAGCTTCCTAGGATTCCTAGCTGTATTGCTATAGTTCAGTGAATTTGGGTGTACAGTAAAGATTTCTTCCTATGGCGGAGAAGATGGCCAATTAATTGTGTAGAAAGTATGTGAGGGGGCTGGAGCAACAGCACAGTGGGAAGGGCATTTGCCTTGCACACAGCCAACCCCGGTTTGATTCCCAGGATCCCATGTGGTCCCCTAAGCACAGGAAGGAGTAATTCCTGAGATCAGAGCCAGGGTTAACCCTTGTGCATCACTGGGTTGATACAAAAAAAATAGTATGTGAGATGTTATTCGAATGTTCTGTTAAGCAGTCTGAGGTGTTGAGGTAGGAACTGGAGAGAAATTACTGTTCACGGAGGATCACAAGACTTGCCCAGATCTTGTGACACTGAGCACCTTTTCAGCCTCCTTTTATTTTCTGGCTTATTCTAATCGTCCAATGAAATCTAACCACGTAGAAAAATGTGCAAATTAACATAATCAGTTACAGAAACGGAAACGTAATCAGTTACAGTAACAATAGCATATTCATTTATATAAACAAAAAACATGGGTCACTGTAAAAAACATCTGCCAGGAGGCTACTGGGGGAGAGTCCCAGTGACTCTCCCTGTCGGCAGCTTTGGGGTTCAAGGGGGATGGTCCCCGGCAGGTTGCCCAGCCTGAGTGGCCTGGGCCATGGGGCAGACAGAGGAGGAAACAACGAGGGCCAAGCGGTTGATTGATCAGTTGCCGTTTATTCCATTTTCTGCATGCGCCTGTTCCAGTTTCTCTGAGCTCCCCGTTTCTCCTCTCTCCTCTCTCTCCCCCAGCACTCTTCTTTCCTAGCTCCTCACTCCTCCATCCTGCTCTCTGGATCCTCTCTCACACAGGATCCCCTGCCACTGGATTCTGCTGCTGGATTCCGCCTTTCACTAGTCTCTCCCCATACTTGTCCCTCTCCACCTTGCCCTCTAGGCTACACACAGTCAGGTAGCAAAATCAACATAAGAAGGCCCTTCCTGAGGGCAGGGCATTCCAAGCCCTTCCTGACTGCCACCAGGCAAAATACCTCTTAAGAGTTTTCTCCTTTCCCTAGTCCAAACACTCATTAACATCTTAATGCTAGTTATTGTTGTATGTACACAGCAAGAGATACATTGAGGCTTGTAGGGCAGCTCTCCTGGCAACATCTTGCCACAGACTCAGACTACAGCACTCAGGCCAGATTAACATTCCTAACCCTAGCAGGGTCTGAATCTAGTTATCACTGTTTGGATCATGACAGCATTTGTCCATGACCAAGCTCTTAACTTATAGTTAAGAATGAGGCACTTTGGCCAGGCCCATCTCGATGCCAGGGTAGCACATAACTCATTGCTTGTCCTGGATCTGTCCCATCCCTCATCGGGACCCTGCTTTTGGGGGTGCTAGGAAGTAAGGGCAGCTGAGGCTTAGATCAGAGAACATATGTAGAGTCAAATGGCTCCCAGGTTACAAAAGCAGAACATTTGCTACAGTCTTCCTGTGCCCATACAAAAGGACATGGCTCTGAATAAACTATGCAAAGGACTCAAGGAGAAGAGAAAAACAATACTTATAAGTCAAAAGAACACAAAGAAAGACGTTACAAATCAATACATAAGAAAGGGAGCACTGTGATGAAAATAACCCAATAAACCTAAAGTACCTGAGGCTATGTTATCCTACAGGTCATGACCTCCTGGGGTCTGTGGCAAATGGGAAAGAATGTTTCCATCCAAAGCCTAGCTAGGCCTGAGATGGGAGAAGGGGAAGCCACTACTTGTGCTGCAGAAACTTATAGAGGGTCAGTTTTGCCTTTTTCATATCAATCAGACTCTCAAGCTTAGGCTCGCACACCTGATGCAATGTGGGGTCCTGCTCTGCATCCTGCTTGCAGGGCAGGGTCCAAGGACTCATCTTCATGATCTGGTTGGGCACCAACAGTGAGGAAAGTAAGATGACTGCAAAACAATGGCAATAGTAATTTTCTTTCTTCTTTTTCTTTCTTCTTTCTAACCTCCTCCCTCCTCCTCTCCCTCCTACTCTTCCTCCTCCTCTTCCTCCTCCTCCTCCTCCTCCTTCTTCTTCTTCTTTTTCTTCTTCCTCCTCTTTTCTCTTCTCCATTTCCTTCTCCTTCTTCTCTTTCCTCTTTGTCTTCCTGCTCCTCCTTCTCCTCTTCTTTCTCTTTCTTCCCTTTATTTACAACTTGCTCATAATACAGTTGTTATAGGCTTTCAATGTTCCAACACCAACCCCACCACCAGTGTGACCTTCCTGTCACCACTGATCCCATTTTCCCACTGATATTCCCTGCCCCTTTAGCAGGAACACAGTAATTTAATTTATATTGCTTGTTACAACCAAAAGGCTAATGTGTGAAAATTGTTATATCTCACCACAGAGTTGCAAAGTCTATGATGATTTCCTAAGCTGTTTGTCACTAGCTGAGATTTCCGTGTTACTTGGCTGTTGACTTCAGTTGACTTCTGTTATTTCCCAAATAATTTAGTCTGCTCTTAACAGGAATTTCAGTACTGTGGAGTTTGGAGATGAAGCACATGTGTAGGTTACGGATCCTACAGCCTTCGGATCTGTAGAACCAGTATGAGTCTGCAGAGATTCTTAGTGAAGCCGTGGAGTTATGAAGAGGTCCAAAGATATGTGATGTAATACTTATACTAGACAATGAATAAATATATAGGATTTATGCTAATATGAAAAAGTAAATACCACAAATTCCAAAGATGAAACCCCTTATCTGTTCTTAATATACCAATAGATTATGATATTAAAACATTTTAAAGTTACATATATTTATATATAAATTAAAGTTTTATATACAATTCATATTTAAGTAGCATAACTAATTGAATAAATTTATATACAAATAGGTTAATTCTGTTTCTCATGTGATGTTTATTATATACAATAATATTGTCACTGGTGTGCTAGGTGGAAAGCTAGCTTTTTTAAATTAGTTTTTCTTACAAAAGTATAAATTTCAGGGGTCAATAAAATATATTAGTAAACATGTTAGTAATGACATTCTTTCAGCACTTCTAACTGGACTTTTAAGTACCAGTGCTTAAAAACGAATGTTTAACATGTACTAAGATGTGCAAACCAACAGTTTTTCAAGAGCTATGAAAGAATATGAAATATATTTAATTTCTACAAAATTTGTAGATTCTAAATTTGCAAAGTCTAATGTTTCAGTATCCTTTTCTTATGTAATAAAATATGTACCCATGGTTTTTATTCTATGCATTATGTGAAGTCAGCATTAAGGTCATACAATATCTATCTACTTTGCTTTTATAAAAAAGAATGAAAAGAATTTCATCAAACACCTAAGCAAACATACTTTCTGCCTCAGCAGGAATCATGCAATAAGCTTTTAAGATCGTATCCTCTCCTCCTTGATGATCCAAAGTGACACTGAATAAGATCAAATAAAATCGATGTACATGTTGCTATTCTGGGTTGGTTTTTTATATTTGCGTGTTTTATAGCTACCATTCTTCTTCTATAATCCTTAGAAAAGGGATTGAACTGTCATTAAAAGGATTTTTCTGACTTTCCAGAGATGAAATAGGTGGACTATAGTTGCATGACAATTATAACAGCACGATTCTGATGGGACTTAGCAATGTTGAATGTTTGAATGTATCCAGTGACAATCTTTTCAGAACTTGCCTATAAGTAGTTCCTTTAAAAAAAAAAAAAGAGTAAGAAAAATGGTCAAGCACTTAGAGCTTTAATGTATGACTTTTGAATAAAAATAGTAAGACTTTTAAAATCAAATTTCACTGTATCACTGTATCACTGTCATGTCATTGCTCATCGATGTGCTCTAGTGGGTACCAGTAATGTCTCCATTCATCCCTGTCTCGTTCAGGGTCAGGGGAATGAGGCCCATTATTGTTACTGTTTTTGACATAACGAATACTCCACAGGTAGCTTGCCAGGCTCTGCCTTGCAAGATTCTGCAGCGTTCCCTTCTGGTAGCTTTGTTTTATAGTCTCTGGATCTTGGCCGTTCATGAGATTACATGGCACCGGGGGCAGTTTGTGGGTGTGACTGCCAAGCTACTGGAAAACTGGGGATCTGGGTGGAGGAGGCCCAGTCCTGATCAGAGAAGGCTTGGAGATCTCGCCACAATCCCGCACACCTGGGATTGTGGTCAGTTCCTTCATGGGTGAGGCTCTCCGAGCATGTGGAGCGTGGCCTTGAGCATGGCTGTGGCTGGATTCTGGAGGTTTTCAGCTGCCAGAGCTCTGCTTGGGGCGGGAGGGAAACTTAACCCACCCCCTCTCTGAGGGGGCTCTGGTGAAGACAGCTTTGCGCTGGGGCAGAAGATTCTGCCTTAAATCAAATTTAATGCAAAATATTACACATTAAATATTATGTCAATATTATGTCATTTTAAAAGTAGTCTCCTGGAAATCTTTCTTTAATTAAATGTATGATTTTATCATATAATTTATTGCAATGGTCAATAATCCTGAATCATTAGTTTGTCTTTCTTGCTAGAACATTCAATTAAAAAGAGATGGTTCATCTTTAATTCAACATCACAGTTACTCATTATCAATTCAGTGATTTGACATCCATTAAATATTTATGGTAAATTAAATATGCACATACATTATCAATGTATTTAAATAACATATGTGAGCATATTTGAGTGTATGTATACTTTTTTGTTAGAATAAATAGTTCTGAGATATTATATTCTTATGTATCTCATTGTGATTTGTGGACTTTTATGCTTAAGCACAGATGATAAGTAGCTTTAAAATGGCAACAATAAAAATATTCCTAATTGATGTTGTGAATGGAAAAAGAATTTTGGACTCTATTTTGTAATGGTAACTTAGTTCTTAACAATTGTATTTATAGCACTGTAGCACTGTGTAACTGTCATCCCATTGCTCATTGATTTGCTGGAATAGGCACCAGTAACATCTCTATTGTCAGACTTATTACTGTTTCTGGCATATTGAATAGCCAACTGAAACTCATCCATTTGCCTGAGTGGGCACCAGTGACATCTCCACTGTGAGACTTGTTGTTACTGTTTTTGGCATATTTATTATACAAAGGGTAGCTCGCTAGGCTCTGCTGTGTGGGCAGGATACTCTTGGTAGCTGGCTGGGCTTTACGAGAGTGATAGAAAAATCAAACTTGTGTCAGTCTCATGCAAGGCAAATGCCCTGCCTGCTGTGTTATCACTTCAGTCTGAAACCAAGCATATAGTAGTTAAAAATAGATATTTGATTATGCCATTATAATAATATTACAAATGATTTCAATACGAAATTTAGAAATGCATTAAGTTCCAGCTCAACGTAATTTATATTTTAAGTATAAATTTTCTACCTAGAGTTTTCAATTATACTCACAAAATTCAGTGATTCAATACGTAAAAATCTGAAACATTTTTAATTATTAGAAAACTGAGATCCAATTAAAAATTATTTTTAACGTAAGTTTTGACATTACGTCTAAGTAACAGATGAAATTGATTCTAGAAAAACATCAATTATAGCATGATTTCTGGCCACCTAGCTTGAAATTATTTTAGAAAATTATCAAACATTTTAATGAGCTTTAAAGGAAATTTACTTTTATAAACATTTATAAATAATTATTAAAATTTTATAAAATTTATTTATAAAAGTTATAAAATTTATATTTAAAATTCCCATATTTCCAGTAATTCTCCATCTGAGACCAAGATTTGTATAAAATGTACCTTGTGAGGGCCAGAGAGATAATTCTCAGTGAACACATGTTTTTGGTGAATGGTTTTATTCCTTGGACCTGCATGATCTCCTGAGAATCACAGGGAAAGATTCCTAGCACTGAGCACTAGGTTGGGAATAGCCTTGAGTACAGACAGGTATGGAGCAGAACATAAATGGGCACACAAATATATAATGATATGGGAAAGGATTTCAAAACTAAATTTATATAATTTATATATATGCATATGCAATCAATGTATGCATTGTATGAAGTTTATGCTAATATTAATTAAATGAATGGTTTGAGAGTAAATTACTAAACATTCTAATGTGCAATCAATTTCTTAGAATTTTATTATATTGAATTATCTGATTATTACTGTCATAGAATCATTTGTTCACTACTTCTAGTTTTGGGTTCTTATAATTCGTTGGGATTTCTCTTCTCTTTTTCTTTTTTTGTCACATCTGGCTGTGTCTAGGGCTTACTTCTGACTCTGATCTCAGGATCACCCCAAGCAATGCTCAGGGGGTGGAACTCAAGTGTGCCACATGGAGTCAAGCACCTTACCTGCAATACTATCTCTCTGGTTCAATAAAAATTTCTTTTGGATTAGAAAACATGATATGAATCAGGTATAAACTTCATCTTAGTACTGAGCCAAGCTGGAAGTTTATGTTTTATTTTAAAGATGTGAATTTTTCCCATTTGTTTGAATAGCTTTTTTGAAAGACCACAAAAGTATAATGGTTAAAATATATTAATAAGATTTCATTTGGAATACTGGAATTCGAATGTAATTTACTTCACAAAACATGTTCCCGCCATCTCTTTTTTAACCTTAATTAAATTACTTTTGATTAATAGTTTGGCTCAAAAATGAGTACTTGAGCTGAAATCTATAAACCACTTGACAAATAGAGATTTAAAAATTATTTGTTCTCCCAGTCATTAATTTTATAGAAGCAATTGCAATTAAGCACATCTATGCTATTACAATAGTGAAGTTAATTTTATATCATTAGCCCAATTAAAATCGTTTATGGAGCTAAAGATCTTGAATATTCTTTTAAAACAGAATGTTGCTCATTTGTTGCCATATAGATCTTGGGCATAGAGTTTTAATGTTGGAGAATATCTCAGAGGATAGGTGTGGTTCAAATACAACACATGACTGACAGATAAGCTTTGATTCATTTCTAGTATAGTTTCTAGATTGCCAAATTGTTTCATAAAGCACACTTTACTATGTTACATCATTTTTGATATTGTCTTTTCAGTTAAACTTTGATTTTCATTCTCCAGTTTTTCCTCAGTAAATTCTTTTCATATGCCCTATATCAATATACCCTCAGAAGATGCAAATAGCATACAAATTAAATTTTTCTTCTTAAACTCCCATAGCAGCATTAATATGAGCTAATTAACAGATTCAACTCTTTTAAAATTCTGAATCAATTGTTATATTTTTGGTCTAAAATTATTCATTAAATAATAACATAGCTCATAGAGCTCAATACGTTATAAGAATAATTTTAAATATTTTATGTGAATTATTTTTCTCAAATAAATCTGAGAGGTAATATTTTTTCCTCATTAAGTGGGAAAAAATTTGTAGCTTCAATTACTAAAACTTGTCATAGACATCTGACTATTTATTAACTGACCCATGTTTAAATCTTAAAATTTCAATCAAGACCTTCTGGTTTCATGGATTTATCCCATGACCAGTTAATATTTGTCTCTCTTAGAAACTTAAAATTAATTTTTGTTTTGTTTTTGTTTAGTTTTCTTTTTTTTATGTGCTTGAGGTTACACTTGGCAATCTTCCAAGTGCTCTTCCTACCTCTGTATTGAGAACTGAGCCCTGCGCAGCCCAGGTATCAAACGCGGTTTGGCGCTGGGTTAGAGCCACCACAGCTGTATGCAAAGCAAGTACATTACTGTATTATCACTCTTATTACTTCATTTACTGTTGTTGTTGTTGTTGGTCTTACCCTACTGTGAACTCTTGATCTCACATAGAGCATTGCCAGAACCCATAAAGAAAAATGATCTATAAAGATATTCGAGACACTGCAGCAGTCCCTGCATCACGGCCGCACCCCACAGCTGCAGCTGCACCAAAAACTCAGCTCTACCCCTTTGCTAATAATACTCTGCACAAATACAGAACTGCCAGCAATTTTAGGTATTCCCAACGTCCGGGTGAAAATTCTGGGGTCTTATCAGAGTTGGGGCAGGTAGGATCCCTGCACAACGTACTTCTGGAAACTCCGTCAGCCAACCCCCACAGCCTCCACTATGTCAGTACTAGGGCACAGATAATAGATCCTAAATTTCCTGGACAGTAGGGCCTTGTTTATCAGCACTGCAAGTCCGGTAGGAACACACCCAGTTACAGGGAAAGTAGCCGAGAAGCCAACTAAACTCAACAAACCAACAGCGATGTAAATCCCTAGACAGGGATTTAACAACCCTGTGGTGAGGTATAACAATTTTCACATATTTTCTTTCACTGAAGTATTTTTGAAAATGTCTGTGGCCATTAAGTTGCAAAAAGCAATGCGAAATAAATTCCTGTGTGCCTGCTAAGGGGGCAGACTCGGATGGGGGTTGGGTAAATGGTCACAGTGGTGGAGGGAAGGTCAATTTGGTAGTCGATTGGTATTTGAACATTGAAAATCTGTAACAGCTGTATTATGAACAACTTTGTTTTACAAATGTTTAAAAAATGCATCTTATTTACAAGAAAAATTTAAAGATACCTAAAGAGATGGTAGTAGTTTATGTAGAATGACAGATGACCAAAGGAAAGACATTTACTTTTTTAAAGCTAAAAGTAACACTCGTAGGTGTTCTTTTACTAACTATATATTCTAGCGAATAACTAGTACATTTTATAGCTTCCAAGACCTTGTGATTGCTTTTTATAAATACACAAAGTACTCAAGACTTTATCTTTCAGAACTATTTTTATCAACTAGGAGAGCTCTTTAAATTATTATTTAGTATTTGCAGTAGTTAAAAAATTATATTTTCAACAAGCAATTGAAATATTTGGTAAAGTTATCATACACAAGCTTATTTTAGAAATTTACACCTGGATTACCAGACAAATCAAAAGTAAATCAACATGCTGACTTTAATATTTATTAATGGCAGATTCAATGTGAAATTAAACTTATATCAAATTGCTAGAATTCAACAAAAGGTAAAATATAAATATTTTTGAAGGAATAATGCTTGACAATGCTGTATGGAGTAATTGAAGAAAATCTGTGGATAGTTATTTTCTTAGCAAAGTTCACATTATTCCTACCTTTATTTTCTTGCAATTTGCAGACTTATCCCTTCTGACAGATGCTTCAATTGAAGAAGACTTTAACCGTGACTGTGAGTCTTGAGAATTTGCATTAAAATGCAAATATAATTTTGATTTTAGTGACGAGTATTTTCCTTTGAAGAGTGTTAAAGCTACAAACTTTAAGACTAATGAAGATGACTTTGAAATAAACACAAAACATACCCTCACAGAAGAGAAATATTTGACCTATAAGAAAGCACCTGCTTAAAATAGCACCTCAAAATGTTATAGAGTATTGTAGGTGGTCGTCAGTACTCTCAGAGTGGCATTGTATGAGATTATTTCACAGCTGCATGTCACCACACATGCACCACCACAGATACACCATGTAAACTAACACTTGCCATTTGCCAAATATCCAAGGTATCAGGAATGTATCTTTCACTGATCAAAGTGTCTTTGTAATATTTATTAAAAAGTTGATAAATTGCTAAATTTCTGTTTCTTAAGTAAATGCAAATGGAAATTCGATAAATACCCCTACAATATAAAGAAAATATTAATATAGAGAAAATTTAGTGATCTATGGAATTATCCTGTTCTTTCATTGCATTATATATTAATTAGATTCTGAGCTGGGTAAAGTGGGGATTTATTACAATTTTTATCCAGTATCACTCTATCACTGTATCACTGTCATCCTGTTGTTCATTGATTTACTCGAGTGGGCACCAGTATATACAATATATATTATTATATGTTATATATAATATATGTATTATTCTATATATATATATTTTTTTCTTTTTGGGTCACACCCAGAGATGCACAGGAGTTACTCCTGGCTCATGCACTCAGGAATTACTCCTGGTGGTGCTTGGGGGGCCATATGGGATGGAATCGAACTCGGGTGGGCCGTGTGGAAGACAAACACCCTATTTGCTGTGCTATCACTCCAATCCTCTTATTCAGAACTTTTATCTGTAGCACCATAGCACTGTTGTCCCATTGTTCATCAATTTGCTCAAGCGGGCACTAGTAACATCTCCATTGTGAGATTTTACTGTTACTGCTTTTGGAATATTGAATATGCCACAGGTAGCTTGCCAGTTTCTCTGAGAGGAATGGAAAAATCAAAACCGGGTCGGCTGCGTGCAACACCCTACCCACTGTGCTATTGCTCCAGTTCTGTAGAATGAATCAACTATATGACAGTTGCTGGTAAGTAATATTTTTATCAGTAAAATAAAATTTATAAAATAAAATGTATATTGCTTAGGGTATTCTTTCCATGGGTGACCAATAGGATCACATCTATTGATTAGTCATAGCAAAAGTTTTATTTCCTATCATCGAGCAGGAGGGCAGAAGTGTGAAGTCAAGTTGTCATATGGTTGGTTCATTCTAGAGGCTTTGGGTGACAAACCGTTTTTGATTCTCTCCAATATACTGGTGGCAACTAACAATCTTTGGTATATGTCAGCTTCCAGCTGCATCACTCTAGTCTATACCTGTATTGTCTTTGTCTCCATATGTATCTTATTTCGTAAGGTCACTCCTTGAATTTCTGGTACACTTTAATCCTATATAGTTTATCTCAACTGATCATATTTTCAGATATCTTTTTTAAAAGTAAAATCAGATTTTGAGATTTTAGTCTTTTTTGCTATCAGAAATTTAATCAACATATTACTTGGTGCCCAATTAAATAAGACGTATTATTCTATAATTTGAGATGTTCTGATAATTTTCTTAAATTTAGAAATAATATTTATAATTATATATTATATATAATGTTTATGCAACAAATTACCTGTAATATATGTGGTATGATTTATTTATACACAAACATAGAATATAAAAATTTCCTTTTAAACTTCAGGTCTTAATAAGGTTATTCAAACCACAAATTTATAGCTATTTTGGAATTATGCAATTTAATAACTTTAATAACTGATTGAGAAAAATCTCAAGTTAGCTAGTCATCTTTGGTATAAGTTTGGCAAAGTTGTCTTCTTATCTAAAATTTACATGGTCCATACATAAAATAAAATGGTTGTAGTAGAATCATAGTGCCAATGAAAAGGTACCTGTGGGTCAGTGTGTCCTAGGTTCATATTTTGCCAGGCCAACATGATAACATACTAAAGCAAATGTGATAGCTTTGATGTAAGATGTGTTAGCTCCAGTTAATCATAGACCTTACCCTTATTTTAATGCCATATTGGTTTCTTTATATTTTGAAAGTCAGTGACCCTTGAAGATATCTGAATTGTAGCCCTTGAGTTTGCTAACTGTATAATCTCATGATTTTTAACTCTTAGTTTACTTTCAAAATGATAAAGTCATATCTCTGACCAGTTTATCACATTCAAAAATGTTATAAATTCATTTAACTTTTTAAAGGATGGCTATTTAATAGGTATATAATATTATTATGTTTCAATTTCTTTCTTGCTGCTTGAAGTACCACTGTGCATTAAGTGGACATCTGTATTTAGCTTTTTTTTATTATTACTTTCAGATTATTTCTTTGAGTGGTTAAAACTAATTCAACTTCTATCAGTGGATATCAGTAGACACAATTGCCTCTGTCCAAGGACACTCATATAAATCAAATGTTAATTTCATCTCTGCAAGGTGCCGTTGAAACAGCAATGTGCTGTCAGCCCATATTTAAGCTTTGTGAAGACAACACACATTTAAATATTCTATCTAATATCCTTGGCCTCTGCTCACTAGAGAAATTTTTATACTAGAGAATTTTAACTGCCATTGTCTGTCCCTCTTTTTTTTTTAATTCAAAGCTATATCTTTTCTTGGAAAAAAAGTCTTAATCAGTACTAATATAGAGACCAGATCTATTCTAAATGATAACATAGATGACTATACTATAGACAGGTGTACTCTACACATTAACAGAAGGTGTAGGGTTCTTCATTAATGATGGAATGAATCCTGCATGCCACAAAAGATGTTTGTGTACAGCAAAGAAAATTGCCACAGACATATTGCTTTTAAAAAATAATGCCATTATTTACGTTAAAATGCTGCTATTTGAGAAGACTGTTTTATGTAGTAGGTTCTAAAGAAGTAGCTTAAGAAAAGTACAGTATTTTTTTACCATATATCCTCTTATTTTATTTATTTAATTTTTTTATTGAATCATCATGTTGAAAGTTACGAAGCTTTCAGGCTTAAGTCTCAGTTACATAATGCTCGAACACCCATCCCTTCACCAGTGCATATATTCCACCACCAAGAACCACAGTAAACCTCCCCACACTGCCCCAGCCCCCCAGCCCTCCACCCTGCCTGTGTACTTGGTAAACTTCACTTTACTTTCTCTTTACTTTGATTACATACAAACAAAAAAACTCACTATTATTGTTTGGAGTTCCCCCCCGAGAGTCGGACCTGCTGGAAAGGAAGCATTTGATAATTTGTTTTCCATTGCTGACAATGAGGAGATATGAGGTCGTGTGGCCACAGTAGCAGCCGTGAGGTTCTAGATTTCTGTATTTTAGTATTTTAGTGACTAAGTCCAGAGGGCTTTCTGCCAGAGGTTGCATCATTGATAGCTCGTACCTCTCTGCTACATTATATTCCACATATGAGTACAATCTTTCTATGTCTGTCTCTTTCTTTCTGACTCATTTCACTCAACATAATACTTTCCATGTTGATCCACTTATATACAAATTTCATGACTCCATGCTTTCTAACAGCTGCATAGTATTCCACTGTGTAGATGTACCAAAAATTTTTAGCCAGTCATCTGTTTTCGGGCATTCGGTTTTTTTTTTCCAGATTCTGGCTATTGTAAACTGTGCTGCGATAAATATCCCTACATTCAACCCAAAATATATAATCATCTGATTCTTGATAAGGGGCAAGAGATGTGAAATGGAACAAGGAAAGCCTCTTCAACAAATGGTGCTGGCATAACAGGACAGCCACATGCAAAAAAATGGGCTTAGACATCGACCTAACACCATGCACAAAAGTCAGATCAAAATGGATTAAAGACCTCAACATCAGACCACAATCTATAAGGTACATCGAAGACAAGGTTGGAAAAACCCTTCATGATATTGAAGCTAAAGGTATCTTCAAAGATGACATGGGGCTAAGTAATCAAGTAGAAACAGAGATAAACAAATGGGACTATATTAAATTAAAAAGCTTCTGCACCGCAAAAGACACAGTGACCAGAATTCAAAGGCAATCTACAGAATGGGAAAGGATATTCACCCAATACCTATCGGATAAAGGGTTTATAACAAGGGTATATAAAGCACTGGTTGACCTCTACAAAAAGAAAACATCCAACCCCATCAAAAAATGGGGCAAAGAAATGAACAGAAACTTTCTCAAGGAAGAAATATGAATGGCTAAAAGGCACATTAAAAAATGCTCTTCATCAGTAATCATCAGGGAGATGCAGATCAAAACAACTATGAGATACCACCTCACACCACAGAGACTGGCTCACATCCAAAAGAACAAAAACAACCGCTGTTGGTGCAGATGCGGGGAGAAAGGAACCCTCCTACACTGCTGGTGGGAATGTCGACTGGTCAGCCCTTTTGGAAAACAATATGGTCGATTCTCAAAACAATAGAAATTGAGCTTCCATTTGACCCAGCAATACCACTCCTGGGAATATACCCCGAAGAAGCAAAAAAGTACAGTAATTTTTAAAGCTCTTTAAATACTGTAACATACGCAATACAGGCCTGAAGATTCTGGTGACTTTCTCTCAATATTCTAGATATTTCTTATTCATGAAGCCTCATAATTTCCTCCCTACTTCCAAGTGTTGGTACAGTTTGATACTAGGTAAACAGCTTTAATATTTATCACATTGTTTCTGTATTCTAACATTTTGATATACTAAAATCAATTTTTTTCTGGAAGAAAATATCAGAATCATGAATATCCATAAATGTTTATGTATAATGTCCAACATAAAATAAAAATTTGAGTGTTTTCAGGAGCCAGAAAGATTTAACAGAAAATAGTAGAAGACAAGGAACATAAGGAACATATGGAAGGTTCATAGGAAATAAATAAATATGTATACATACCTATTCTAGAATGATATAATTAAAATGAAGGTGTTTAATATGTTTAAAACAACATATTGCAACAAGAAATATTTTTAAGGATAATTGGAAAGTAGAATACGGAAACCCAAAGAAAAAAATAATAATAGAAACATATAAAGTTTTCACAAAAAATGAAAGAAACTAGAATAATAAAAAATATAGAATTCATAAACAAAGGTACACAATCTTTCTGCTAAAGTTCGTGAATGAGAAAGAAAACTAGGGAATAAGCTGGCTGAAAATTGAAGATAAAATGAAATGATAAGTTTAGCTAAATAGTAAAAAACAAGTGTGTTAGCTTTAAAGATATAACAGATTAAAAAGGTGCTATTTTTCCTTCCTTCCTTCCTTCCCTCCCTCCTTCCCTCCCTCCCTCCCTCCCTCCCTCCCTCCCTCCCTTCTTTCTTTCTTTCTTTCTTTCTTTCTTTCTTTCTTTCTTTCTTTCTTTCTTTCTTTCTTTCTTTCTTTCTTCCTTCCTTTCTTTCTTTCTTTCTTTCTTCCTTCCTTTCTTCCTTCCTTTCTTCCTTCCCTCTCTATATCTTTCTCTCTCTTCTTTCTTATTCTTTTATTTTTTTAAATTTTACTTATTTTATACACCATGGTTTACAATACTATTAATGATAATGCTTCATATATTACTCAATCCCACACCACAATCTCAACTATTGAGTCAGTTTCCCCTCCACCTCCAGCCCGGCCCACACATCCTTGTCCTGTGTTATGTTTCATACTGAAAACCACTTCTCAGTTTTTGTTGACATGGTCATTTTACTTAGTTTCTATGTAGTTAATTTCTGGAGCAGTACTACAGTGGGTTCAATTCCTCTGTCCCTCTTGGAGAGCCCGGCAAGCTACTGAGAGTATCTTGTCCATACAAAAGAGACTGGAAAGCTACCTGTGGCATATTTGATATGCCCAAAACAGTAACGACAAGTTTCACTATGGAGACGTTACTGGTGCCCACTTGAGCAAATCGATGAACAATGGGATGGCAGTACTAGAGTGCTCTCTCTCTCTATACACACACACACACACACACACACACACACACACACACACACACACACATATATATATATATATATATATATATATATATATATATGACCAGATAAAGAAACATCACAGTTTCTTTATCTGGTCATCTGTTATTGAAAATTTGTTTTTATTTTTTAACCAGATTGTGCTTTTGTGTGCATTGAACTAACAAGTGAAAATGTCTTTTATGAATAGTGTTAGGTTCTTTGGGGAGATGTTATAAAGTAGAAATGCTGACTGATTTGAAAGTTTAATTCCTAGTTTCTTGAAAAGTGTCCATATTATTTCTCCAAAGAACCAGACCTGTAGATCAGCAATAAAAGATGGTCCTATTTTCACCAACTCAATGCCAGCATTAGTGAATATTTTTCTTTGTGATGTATGCCAGCCTCACCGGTGTTAGATGATATTTTATCGTTGCTTTGATTTGCCTATCCTGATCTTAAGTGACCTACAGTATTTTTTTCTTTTTTCCATTTTTTTGCCATTTGGATATCTTCTTTGAGGAAGTTTCTATCTATTCACCCCATATTTTTAAGGATTGAATGTAGCTCTTTTAAAAATGTCATGACCAAACACTCTTGAAGTTCTTAAGAAAAAATAGCCCATCCCTAAAAGCCAAAAGAGTCCAGGAAAAAAAGAAATCCTGGAGTTTGGGGTGAGGTACATTTCCCAATTTCAAACTACTCTGTAAAGGTCATAGTAATAAAAACAGTGTGATACTGAAACAAGGACAGATTCTCATTTCAACAGAACAGAACTGAAAATTCAGAGACAGACCCTTAGGTATATGGGCAGTTAATCTTATAAAAAGGAGCAAAATATAAAGTGGGACAAGGAAAGTTTCTTCCTCAACTGGTGTTGAGAAAACTAGTCAGTCACATAAAAAATTGAGTTTAGACCCCTTTCTAATGTCATGCAAAAAAGTAAAATAAAAATGGATTAAAGATCAGACCTGAATTCATTAAGTTAGATTGAGGAAATTTCAGGCAGAACTCCCCATGACATTGAAGCTAGAGGCATTTGCAAGGATTGAAAGCCATTTGCCAAGCAAATGAAAGCAAAAAAAAAAAAAAAAAAAAACATATATAGAAAAAAAAATAGGTATTATGAAAAAATATGTTACTTAACGTCTAGGAGAAATATGGCTATTTGAATATGAGTTCCCCAAATCAGATATAAATAAATTATGCAATTTCTAAAGTTACTATCACTATTACTATCATCCTGTTGATCCCCGATTTGCTCAAGCGGGCCCAGTAATGTCTCCATTCGTCCTAGCCCTGATATTTTAGCAGTTTCTTTTACTTGTTCTTCCCAAAGGTACCGCATTAGAGTCTCTTTCAGGGTCAGGAGAATGAGACCCATCACTGTTACTGTATTTGGCATATGAATATGCCATGAGGAGCTTGTCAGGCTCTCCTGAGGAGGCAGAAAAACTCTTGGTAGCTTGCCAGGTTCTCCAAGAGGAAGAACCTGCTTCTGGGAGCTTGGTTTTATAGTCTCTGAATGTTGGTCATTGATGGGATTACACATCACTGGGGGCAGTTACTGGGTGTGACCACCTAAGCTACTGGAAAATGGGGGATCTGGGTGGAAGAGGCCCAGTCCAGACCAGATTAGGCTTGGAGATCTTAGCCCCGGGTCCCACACACCTGAGTTCCTCTGCCAGTTCCTTCATGTGTGAGGCTCCTCCAAACGTGTGGAGAGTCGCCTTGAGCATGGCTGTGGCTGGGTTCCGGAGCTCTTCAACTGTCAAGGCTCTGCTTGGGGCGGGGAAGGAAACTCAACCCACCCTCTCAGAGGGATCCCAGTGAAGAAAGTCAGGCGTGGTGGCAAGGACTGCAAAGTCGTTTATCAATTATAACTATGAAATGCATATTAGAAAATGTGTGAAGTTCTCAGTGACCTTTTTCCTACGTGGAAAACTTAGCTTTTTTTGTAGATGTTTAGAGGCAGAAATACAAATGAAAATTTATAAAATACAAAGGGTGAAAAAAGGAAACTTTTCACCAAAAGGTAAAAAAAAAATTTAAACTTTTTTTAAAATTCACTTTAAGAGAAGCATATTATTTATCCTAGATTTTTGAAAATAACATGTATAAAGATGTTATTATCAGTCTATTTATTCCAAGAAATAGATTTAAACATCATTGAATGGTACATGAGAGAAGAATTTAGTAAATAATAGACATTTGAATTCAGAATATAAGAGAAGGAATGTTTCTACAATGGAAATTCGATATATTCATATGTAATATTCATTTTATCATTAGAAAATTGGTCAGCACTAAAAAGCATTGTAAGTCTTAGAGTGTAGGACTTGCAAATGCACGGTCCTGGGTTCATCCCCTGACTCTGTGTTTTGGTGAGTATGTCTGCTTAAATGCCCACCTCCATGTTCACCCACCAAGAAACAGTGGGTATCTAGCACACCTAGGAGTGGTTCTGTAGGCTAAGGACTAACAGTATGTGTGCTCTCTATTCCTGCTCACAGTATTGCCAAGGATAGTCCAACAACAATGAAAAAGGGAAAGTATATGAACAGGAAAGAGAACTTAAGGCAATTTTTTAGGCTTAGTCATTGGAAAGATTCAATGAGTAAAGATTCAATTAAAAAGAGTAGATTTAAAGGAAAACAGATTTGGGAGGTGTGGGTAAAGGAAGCCTTGATTACTTGACATCACTTTTGGGGTTCTCATGTTTCAGAATGTTATATGAGAGGAACACTTGGCTAAGGAGTTGGGGATAAGCCACTGGAACCCGAGGGAGAGTTCTGATATGAACATATTTATTTAGGTGATATAAGCAAATGTATGCTATTCAAAATAACTGGGACAGTAAAAATTAACAATTAACCAGCAACATTTTTTAGATAACTGGAAAAAGATGTTTTGGTAAATCTTGGGTCTACCAAACAAAAATAATTGTAAGAAAATCTGGAGAAGTCTTGCAAAGTCTCCTGGTGAATTTTATTTACTTATGTATTTATTCATTTATTAGAGTATTTATTTTTGTGTGTCCACACCCAATGTGCTCAGGGATTACTCCTCACTCATCTCTCAAGAATAATTCTTGATGGTACTCAAAGGACCACATGGCATCCCATGGACTAAAACCCAGTTTAGCCACATGCAAGTGCTCTACCTACTGAACTATTTCTTCAGCACCCCTGGATACTGGTCAATTATAACCACACACACAAAATCAATATAAGAATGGATATAGATGAGTACTTTCAGGGTAGTAAATAAAGTCAGTATCCGGTGATTAGCTTTCCAGTGGAATTTGAAAAAGTCATTTGATAGGAAAAAGTGGACAGGTGTACTAAAAGCTTGAGATTTCTTGCTTAGACAGAAAGTTTCCCAAGGAAGACAACTAGTTCTGTTGCCTAAGGGAAGAACTCAGGTCCATTAAATATTGATGTGGTCAAAAGCTGGAAATAATAGGAACTCTAAAATAATGGAAAGTATGAAGCTCTGACCAAGAAATAATGTAATTGTAATATTGTTATAGTTATCGTGCTTCTACTAGAGATAAGGTTCTCTTGTTTGAGAATACGAGGACAAGCTGTGACTGATATTTTAGAATGGAAAACTCCATCCTTTTTTAAAACTTACCAGCCTATTTTGAATATTTAACTTCTTTGAACCCAAATGCACTGCATGCTAGAATCATCTAATACAATCCTTAGTACCATTAGCATATTTCCAAACCTCCCTGATTTATGTTTGAGGTGCAAAACTTCTGATTCTTGAGTTTGATGACTCCATGGATTCATCTTGTGGATAAAAATTGAACTTTTTCTCTCTTTACATGTGCCAACCTCCTTTCTCATCCATGTAATTACCTAAAACTTTAAAAAAATTAAAGACTAAATCTGTTTTCTCTTTTCTAGATCTAATTTAATGTCAGCTCACAAGGTTACTTACAGGCATTTTTAAATAAAGTATATTGGTAGATTAAAATGTTTCTACTTTTATGCTTTAAGTTTTGTTGCATATCCTGCAAATGCCTTTTTATGAGTGACTACATTTTGCTTATGAAATACATAGTTTATAATGCTATAATGTTTTCCTTGAAGACTAAGGAGAAACATTCTCCTATATTTTTTAACTAATAAAAGTCTAAAACTATATTGATGTTAATCCACACGAGGTTTCTAATATTTGTGCAAAGCTAAATGTTTCTAGATAAATAAGTACATAGTGTATCTACAAGCCCTGATTTCTCCTTACTTTTCTTAACTGCCATGTTTATTTTTAGTGCCTCTAAGGCACTTGTACATATTTTACTTTGAGATTCTTGATGTAATGTAATAATTTTTGTTATCATGCTAATAACAAATGATGCTTATATTTGTCTTAACTGTAAAGAATATGCCACAACTGGACACAAACATCGGTTTGATTTTGTTTTCTTACAAATGAACAATAAATGGTACCTTAATTCCACAGTTCCCAATGCTTGACATATATTATTTTAGAATTATAATTTTGAACTCATGTTAATATAACCCCCAGTTACAATTAAGTATATTAATAATGCATTCTAAGTAGGAATTAGAGATGTGTTGATAACTCTAATTAGCTCCTAATAAAAGTATAATTTTAAATTCTTTAAATGTACTGAAGTCTCATAGACTATAATAAAATTCATTTTAAACATGTGCTTTTAATTTATTTCAACTTTATTTTTGCCATTTCATGTTACATATAAGATTGGGGCATGGGCAGAGCCTGGCAAGCTACCCGTGGCGTATTCAATATGCCAAAAATAGTAATGATAGGTCTCATTCCACTGACACTGAAAGAACTCCAATCGTTGGGAAAGACAAGTAAAGAGAGGCTGCTAAAATCTCAGGGCTTGGAGGAATAGAGACGTTACTGGTGCCCGCTCAAGTAACTCAACTAACAATGGGATGACAGTTATATAGTCATGTACGATTGGGCTAAAATCAGAGATTGTTGATATCAACATTTATCTTAAAATATTACATATAAAAAGTGTGTTACCCGGTATCTGTAATTCAATATATGTTGTAAGAGTAATATACTGTTACATAAGCTTATTCATCAATAGGATAATTTCCATTTCAATAAAGACTCACCCAACTTGAATTCTGTGATAAAGTAAAAATACATGACAGATAAATAGGAAGAATAGAAGGTACTAGGTTTTACTTTGACTGTAAGCAATATTTTAATTTTCACCCAACATTTCAGTACATTTTGAGATGACTTTTAATGTTAAGTAGGTTAGTTTCCAACATAGCTTTTGAATATGTAAAATCAAAGTTTTTTTTAAAAAAAATTTAGTCATAGTTCTGTTTTCTAATTAACTGATGGAAAAAATGAATACAGCAATTTTATCCAATATGAAATTTATGGAATTTCACTAATTATTCCAATAACTTTGGAGTAAAATAAAATTATCCATGCAGTAGGCAATAATTTTATACTTAGTATCACCGTGACTTCACAGGTGTTAAATTAACCACAAAGGAACTCTTGGGAGCAATCCAAACTTAATAAGAATGGACAGAAATATTATTTTAAAAAGAACCTGGTGCCAAATATCTGGTATATAACCATTATATAGTCCATAACAATATGACATTTATCTCTGCTTTTTTTGTATGTGGGAATTGTCCTTTTTCTCTATTCTTAGTCTTCTTTCTTTCTCAAAGAAACCTGAATTGTAGAAATGGTTTTCCTTTTTATGTAGAAATTAAATTGCTTAATTTAATTCTTTGGGGGATAGGCATTGGGTAATTTAAAGACAAAACATAAGGTTTAATTTTGAATTTTTAATTGGTGAAATGTAAACCTTTTATTGGCATTTAGAAATAGCAGTTAGAATTTCTATGGTGTTATGTGCAACGTTTTAGTTCATTTTGTTTTATAGAGATCCAAGCCTCAACAACTAAACTTACAAAATATGCATAGTCAAGGTGGCATGCTGGGTGAGTGGTGGGTGGGTGGAAGAGAAGACCCCTTGGTGAGTTGGTGCTAGAGTATCGTATATATAAAACTCAGCTATGAATACTTTTGTAACTCACAGTGCTTTTTGCAAGGAGTAAGCCCGGATCACAACTGGGCGTGGCCTCAAAACAAAAGAAGGAAACAAACAAAAGAGAAAATTGCAGGGCTGTAATTAAAACTAAAATGATAAAACTAAAATGAAAAAAAAAAAAGGTTTGTTTTGTTTTGTTTTCAATCTTTGAAATAAACCAAACTATATTTAGGTTTCCGGCATTTGTGTCATTAAACACATGTGAGCAAAGCACATTTTGAAAGGAACGTGGACGATGAACGGTTTTCAAACCACGGGTATTTATTTCTTGAGCTCAGGAATGGTGTAACAGCCTGCCTGAAGCGCCTCTAGAACTGGCTGCCTGCCAGGCCTAGCGCAGAGCCCCTTCAAGGTTGCTTCTTGATAATCAGGGCCCACTCTCTGCCACAGCATCGAGGCTCTTGGCAACAGAATGTCACTGCCCTGGGCTGTGTTGGAGTAGTCTTTGGGCATCTGCCGTGCCAGAACCCTCGGATTTCCACTGGCAATGACATCTCCATCGTAGGCGAGCACTGCGAAATGCAAGCGAGCTAGAGGACTCCCTCGGGCTGCAGGACTGGCTGCCAATGGCCAGGATGACTATTTTGGCTGCCTGCTAAAAACGGTAGTTGTTAAGCCATGACTGGAAAGATATCTTATGAAAACCTGTAAGAGTAGCTGCATGGGAAACATCTTTGTTTCCATCAAAGGAAGTTTACATGAACCGCTGGTAATCAAGAGTCTAAAGAGTTCCAGAGAAATCAAAGTGTTCAAGATTAAGGCTAGACTTTCACTGGTGCTTGACTAAATCATAACTACATTTCTGTTGAATCATTTTCATGGCTACTACCACTATTGAGCATATATCCAGGTTTAGACCGTGTTAAATTGAATTTATGGATGGATTATGTATTTTTTCCAGCATCATTAAGCAAGGAAATAGAAAACTCTAGTTAAAAGTTGTGAAATTAAGACTGAAATAGGGTAAAATGGCTATCCGGGGTACAAGGTAAAAGAACTGGGATATAAATGCAACCTTTTCTTTGACTAAAGCTACTTACTATGATTCTTTCTTTCTCTCCTTCTCTTCTTCCTTCCTTCCTTCCTTCCTTCCTTCCTTCCTTCCTTCCTTCCTTCCTCCCTCCCTCCCTCCCTCCTCCCCTCCCTCCCTCCCTCCCTCTCTCTCTCTCTCTTTCTTTCTTTCTTTCTTTCTTTCTTTCTTTCTTTCTTTCTTTCTTTCTTTCTTTCTTTCTTTCTTCTTCCTTCCTTCTTCCTTCCTTCCTTCCTTCCTTCCTTCCTTCCTTCCTTCCTTCCTTCCTTCCTTCCTTCCTTTCTTTCTTTCTTTCTTTCTTTCTTTCTTTCTTTCTTTCTTTCTTTCTTCTTCCTTCCTTCTTCCTTCCTTCCTTCCTTCCTTCCTTCCTTCCTTCCTTCCTTCCTTCCTTCCTTCCTTTCTTTCTTTCTTTCTTTCTTTCTTTCTTCCTTCCTTCCTTCTTCCTTCCTTCCTTCCTTCTTTCTTCTTCCTTTCTTTCTTTCTTTCTTTCTTTCTTTCTTTCTTTCTTTCTTTCTTTCTTCTCTTTCTTCTTTCTTTCTTTCTTTCTTCTTCCTTCCTTCTTCCTTCCCTTCCTTTCCTTCCTTCCTTCCTTCCTTTCTTTCTTTCTTTCTTTCTTTCTTTCTTTCTTTCTTTCTTTCCTTTCTTTTCTTTCTTTCTTTCTTCCTTCTTTCTTTCTTCCTTTCTCTCTCTATTTCTCTCTTTTCCTTCTTTCTCTCCTTCTTTCACTTTTTCTTTCTCTCTTCTTTCTTCTTTCTTTCTTTCTTCTTCGTTCTTTCTTCTCTTTCTTTCTTCTTTTTCTTACAATTTGTAACTTTTATTCTGACTCTTGGAGCTCATAAAAAAGGATTAAGTTTATAAAACTTTAATGTTTTAGAATCTGATGTTAAGTTTATTAGGGTCACCTACAATAGAATCTAAATTTGTCCTGATCAAATTTCTATTATTGGTAAACTTCCCTGATGTTAGGCTTGCATTACTCAGGATTATTTTCTTTGAACTGTATCATTGAAGGTCTGCTTAATTTGGGATAAGCATGCCAATGCTACCAAATCATATGCTAGGATTATAACTTAGAAAATTAATGTTTAAAAGAGAGATTTAGGAAAACATAGTTCAATTATAAGAATATCACCCGGACTTTAATTAATTGAAAAACTGGAATAACATGCTTGCATGCTATTCACTAAAGAAAAACCTTTAGTCACAAAAATTCCATGAACATATGTAGTTACACGTTTTGTTTTTACTACTCTAGAAACCAGCTGTCATTTGTATTAAGAGAGAAACATGGTTGAGAATCTCTGTAATAGCACAGACACACAGACTCATTCTTTATCCCATGGGAATTTTTTGTTTTTAATTTTAGAGTACTAGTTCAATAAAGTGAATGGTTTAGGTAAAATTTGTTTTATTGTGAGACTATGAGTATATGATAATTCACAAAATATTCAGTGGTGGGTATAAACATTCACTGTAATAAAAATCATCATACATTTATTAAATTTTATTTAAATGTAAAGAGTGAATAAAAGACAAGGGAAATCAAATGAAATGTAATAGCTTTTATTTACCCAAAGGATTAATGTTCTTTGGGTAGATAATATTCACCCAAAGTGATGGCAATATGAGAAATAGTATTTAATCATATATTGTCTATTATATCTAAAACATGCTTTAAGAGAAAAATGAACTATATAAATATTTGCATGACACCAAGAAACTATATGTCAGGATTCTGCATTGTGCGATTATGGAGACTCACCTATCAATAGATCAATGACAGGAAATTGTAAAGGAAATTGTAAAGCTAAATTCTGATGTTAGCTTTTCAAATATCCTGACCTGTGTTGGCCAATTTAGAGACCAAGTGCATAACTCTCAAAAAGAAAAATATAAGATGAAATAAAACAGAATTCATCCCTTCTTTACTCTCAATACCATGCCATTTTAATTTTTTTGAAGTCTGCTTTTTTTTTTTTTTTTGTAATCTGCTTCAAAAGCTTCCTCTCCTCCAGTTAACTCTTTTATATCCTTGCAGAAATAATCAGCCTCCTAGGAAATCTTGGTTTACTGTCTCCACATTCCACTTGGTTCTCGCTAATGCACTTTTTTTTTTTATAAAGTTGTGATAATTTCCTTCAGAAATCTTATTTGAGTCTGTAATTGGATACTCATTGATGTGATTATTGTATTATCTACCTCACTAGTCTGGGAGAATAAGAACTATGCCTACTTATTTCTCTCAATATTTTTTCACATCATTAGTACACTACCTAGCCCATAATTGGCAATCATCCTTGATAAAATGAACAAATTAATGAATTATTTAAAGTTTAAAATGGGGGTTAAACTGAAAAGTAAAAAGATATTCAAATAAAGTAAGATGGTTATAAACTTATATTTTAAATCTTTTACTCTTTTTCTGTATTTTAAGTTGCATTAATTAGTATCAACACAATATCTTAGTGATTTTTTCATGATTAGAATATTTTAGCAACTCCTTTAAAAGAAGTCTATGCTTTTGCTCACCCTATTTTTCTTCCAGTTAGCTTGAGAACTAGTCACTAATCTCAGAATGAAAGACATGTAGAAATGATCTAAATCAAATCTGCACCTTGAAAACAATTATTCAGGATCATACAGATCAAAGATAATAATCCATTTGCTGTCATGAAAACAATAAAAGTTTAAGATTGTGTTTTAAGCAAGATTATAGCAGAGCTGTGGCTACTAGATTTATTAAAACTTAAGCCCAATTATTTGGCCTTAGAGTCACAGTATAATTTTGCAATGATTTTGGTACTTTTGAGTAAATATTTTCCCATATTTGACAGTATGTAAAATGAATTACTATATGTATCTTGAAAGTAATTTTAGATGGTTAGAATAAGTGCAGAAGCCATATTTTTTTCAGAGAATTGAATAATGTCACTTTATATTCTAAGGAAAATTTAAAATAATTATCCAATCCCCTTTTCTATTCCCAAGTGTAAAGGAAAAAAAGGAAACATTTCTTTCATCTATGTGCTATTAAATTCAGTGCTAGATTAATTGTTAATTTAATTTTATTTTGTGATATAAAGGAATAATTATTACTGTGAGCATTTTAATAATTAAGTGGTGTGGCTTTGTTCTTACAAAAGAATTAATCAACAAAGCATTTATAAGTTGTGCTCATATTCATAAAATCATTGAGAAATTAATAGGCACAATATCTATAGTCATTCTAGGATTGTCTATGATTAGTATGTACATTGGATAAACAATTAACACATTATCCTCCTTTTGTTTCATTTTACAAACTAAGAAAATTACAAATTTACTTGAAGTGTCTACATAGTTTAGTGAACTTGATATTAATTATTTTGAAGACATAGGGATGGATATTATAGAGTACAGCTGTGTGTTTCTTACTGGGCAAGGCTAAAATGCTCCCCTAAATATAAATATCTCATCCCTTAACTGGTTTTTATAAATAAAAATAAATTCTGAGAAAGACTAGTCAAAGAATTTTGACAGTCCCTTCATTTACTTTCTATTTGTCATTTAAATATTCCCCTCACTAGTTTCATGCCTCTCCACAAGCAGATTTACTTTCTTTCAGTGAGTCTCAGTGTTTCATTTCTCTCTTCCTACATACTTGTCAGAAGCCCTGTTGACTGCATCTCCAATATATCTTCTACATGATTATTATCCCTTGATGCCTTTGTTTTCTCTGAGCCTCTCTATCTGGAATTATTCTAATGTGCTAATCCTGTTCACTTTTTTCTTCTAATTACTTTATATGTACATAAAGACCACATGATTAGCCATAAGATAAGGGAAATTGTGCCTTTGTTTTAAGACATTATAATGCATCTTATTCTTCTCATATTAAAAGCCTAAACCTCTATAAGAGTCTTAGGACTCCCTTTAATCTTCTCATAAGTCTTGAAATATAAAATTTTATCCTTGGTGCTTTAATTATTATAGATGCAAAATTCTAAGGAATCATTGGGCTAGGAATAATGTCTAAATACTTAGTGAAACATTGATCTTAGATTCTCAGGACAAATGCATGATATGCATGGGAATTTGTTTGAACATTAATCAGGATGGACATAATTCTCCTCTGGAATAGTCAACCGAAATATTTTACAACTCCACTGAAATACTGAATGTGAGTTATTTTTATTCTGTAAAAGAAGTATTGCTGAACAGGTAGTTTTATAGGAATATAGTAATTTCAATATTATGTACATGTATATGTGTGTATGTATATACACTTTTATATGTTGGTGGGGTCATACATGGCAATATACTACTACTGGCTCTGAGCTAAGGAATCACTTCTTGGAAGTGCTTGAGGGATCATATAGGGTGCCAGGCATTAAACTTCAGTTCAAGGCAAATACCCTACCTGCTGTATCATTACTTTGACCTCCTTAATGTAGAGGTTTTTTGTTTGGAATACAAAGATAGTTCTTTCTATAATTTTCACAGCAATTATAGTTGTGAAAATTTTTTAAAATGTGAGAAATTAATAAAAGGTATGAGCAAGTGTGAGAGCATCCAGCCCACATGGCAGAGCCTGGCAAGCTCCCTGTAGCGTATTTGATATGACAAAAACAGTAACAATGATGGAATGATGGGTCTCATTCCCCTGACCCCGAAAGAGCCTCCAGTGCAACACTTATTGGAAGGACGAGTAAAGAGAGGCTGCTAAAATCTCAGGGCTAGGAAGAATGGAGACGTTACTGGTGCCCACTCAACAGATCGATGAAAAATAGGATGACAGTGATACAGTAATACAGTGATGAGCAGGATATTAACATCTCTTTGATAGAGTATTTCACATAATTGTTCAATATTTATGTATTTTATTTTTTATTTGAAACAAAGAACTAAGATACTATAAATTATTAGTGACAAATATTTTTCTATTTTTGATCTTTGATCATAATTAAGAAGTCAAATATTTACCCAATTAGTAAACCAATTTAAAATGTGAATTTTGTAGGGTTTGTAGAAACCCATTTTTTTTCTTTGTCTTTATTGTGAGAAGGTTACTTCCAATATTGCTCAGTAGTGACTTCAGGCTCTGCATTCAGGGCTCACCCCTGGTGATGTCAGAGGACCAAATGTGGGACTAGAGATAGAGTCTAGTCCATTGCATGCAAGGCAAATGATTTAACCCCGTAACCCCTAAACTATCTCTCTGGTTCCTAGAAATTTTTATTTTTTAATCTATTTTCTTTTTATCAAGTACTCTGATTTTCAATACCATTAAAGATCATTTCATGGATAAATATTCCCAATGTTGAACCTCCACCAGAGGTGCCACTGTAAACACTTCACAGAGACCAGTGAAAAGACAGTTGCTTAAATTTAAGCTATATATATATATATATATATATATATATGCATATATATATATTTATATAATACCCTTGTTTTTCTAGCATTGTTTATGTTTGGAGGTCACACCCGGTGATGATCAGGGGCTGCTTCTGGAAATGCTCAAGGAAGGGAGTGTTGGAAATGGTACCCAGGCCTCCTGCAGGCAAAAAGCACTGCATGAAACAGCAAAGCATGACCTTGCAGGAGAGACTTAACTTGTCAGAAACAAATATTTTATTCAATCTGTTTATATGTTTTCAAAAGTGAGTTAACTGGTGAGAACCACTATTTTCCTTTTATTATACTTTTTTGGCTTTCAATGCAATTGTTATATCTTGATTACATTTTATGACTACTAGTTTTAAATTATAAGTAAACTAATATAAATACCTTGGTCTGGAGGAATAGTATAGTGGGTAGGGCCTTTGCTTGCACATGAACAACCTGGGTTCGATTCCTCCATCCTTCTTGGAGAGCCCAGCAAGCTACCGAGAGTACCTCGCCCGTACGGCAGAGCCTGGCAAGCTCCCCAGGCATATTCAATATGCAAAAAACAGTAACAAGTTTCATAATGGAGACATTACTGATGCCCGCTCGAGCAAATCGATGAACATAGAACAATACCGCTACAGTGCTAAATATAAATACCTCAGTAATATAATATCTATAAATTGTTCTGAGTAACCATTAATAAATAATTTTAAATATATGCATACATATATGCTTATTTGTATTAATAAAATTTTGAGTTTAAAAGGAAAAAATTACCTAGAGTGCAAAATATTTATTTTAAGATCAAAATCTCAAGAGTTTTTTTGTTATATCAGAAAATATTCTTCCCATTGCTCATCAATTTGCTCAAGCAGGCACCAGTAAAATCTCCATTGTGAGACTTGTTGTAACTGTTTTTGGCATATCAAATACGCCACAGGTAGCTTGCCAGGCTTTGCCGTGCGGGCGGGATACTCTCGGTAGCTTGCCGGGCTCTCTGAGAGGAGCAGAGGAATCAAACCCGGGTTGGCCCCGTGCAAGATAAATGCCCTACCCACTGTGCTATCGATCCAGACCTCTATTTCCTTTCTTTCTTTCTTTCTTTTCTTTCTATCTTTTTTTCCTTCCTTTCTTCCTTCCTTCCTTCCTTCCTTCCTTCCTTCCTTCCTTCCTTCCTTCCTTCCTTCCTTCCTTCCTTCCTTCCTTCCTTCCTTCCTTTCTCTCTCTCTCTCTCTCTCTTTCTTTCTTTCTCTCTCTCTCTTTCTTTCTTTCTTTCTTTCTTTCTTTCTTTCTTTCTTTCTTTCTTTCTTTCTTTCTTTCTTTCTTTCTTTCTTTCTTTCTTTCTTTCTTTCTTTTCTTTCTTTCTCTGTCTCTGTCTGTATGTATCTGTGTCTCTATCTGTGTCTCTCTGTCTCACTCTCCCTCCCTCACTCAACTCTTTGTTTCTTTTGGGGGGCCATATGTGGTAATGCTCAGGAATTACCCCTCACTCCTGCCAGTGCCCAGTGCTAGTAACATGTTAAAGACTGAGCCTTGTGTGTGTATATATATATATGTGTATATATGTAAGTTTAGACTCGTGGTTTAGGCTGATAAGTTCAGATTCTTTTTTAAATGTTTTTTTTTATTTTATTGAATCATCATAATATAGTTACAAGCTTTCATGTTTGGATTATAATCACAATGATCAAACACCCATCCCTCCACCAGTGCACATTGCCCAACACCAATATCTCTGGTATACACCCCCTATCCCACCCTCCCCTGCCTCCATGGTAGACAATATTTCCCATACTCTCTCTCTACTTTTGGGCATGATAGCTTGCAACACAGACACTGAGAGGTCATCATGTTTGGTCCATTATCTACTTTTGGCATGCGTCTTTCATCCTGACTTATTCCTCCAGCCATTATTTTCTTAGTGATCCCTTCTCTATTCCATCTGTCTTCTCTCCTCTGCTCATGAAGTAGTCTTCCTCATTTGTGGAGTATAGAATAACATCACATGAGGCTGACACCCAAGGACAGTAGATACAAGGGCCAAGAGGATTGCCCCATAGTTGGAGTTCAAATTCTTAGTAGTTATGTAGCCTTCTTAGGCAGAGTCTCTTGTCCCTGTGCCTGGCCCTCTTCACCGGGGTCCCTCAGAGTGGATGGGTTGAGTTTCCCTCCCTGCCCTGAGCAGAGCGCCGGCAGCCAAAGACCTCTGGAACCAGGCCACAGCCATGCTCAAGGCCTCTCCCCACATATTTGGACAAGTCTCACACATAAAGGAACTGGTCCAGAAACACAGGTCCCAGAATCGCATGGCGGCAAATGCCCCTTATAGCTTAGTTCTCCTTCTTGGAGGACCTGGCAAGCTACCAAGGGTTTCCTGTCTGCAAGGGAGAGCCTGGCAAGCTCCCCATGGCGTAGTCATATGCCAATAACAGTAACAACGATGGGTCTCATTCCCCTGACGAGAAAGAGCCTCTAATGCAACAGCATTGGGAAGGACAAGTAAGGAGAGGCTGCTAAAATCTCAGGGCTAGGATGAATGGAGACGTTACTAGGCCTGCTCGAACAAATCGATGATCTATGGGATGGCAGTGATACAGGGATACAGAACTTGTCCGTACACTTAGTTTAATTTTGAGAGGATTTAAATCAGTATTTATTTAGAAAATTTAGAAATGCATTACTTGCATCACTTGTCATCCCTTTGCTCATCTATTTGCTCAAGCAGGTGCCAGTAACATCTCCATTCGTCGATGTCATGTGCTAGTGTAGCCCAATGGCATCTGCTCGCTCCAGGAACACAAAGAGCCTCAAACATTTGTTCAGGGCCTTGATGAAGAAGTCTCAGCATCTAGTAGGTAGGCGGCCAGGCATTCTTTTGATGTCCTGTGGAATCCAGTTGGTAACAGCTCTAGTCCAGCAGGCTAGAATTGCATAAATAAACAGGATTAAATTAATTAATTAATTAATTAAGATAGATAATGGAAACAAAGAACATGGTAACTGGTATTCAGTAGGAAATAGGAACTGAGGCTTGGACATGGAGGGTCAACGTCTCCACTGGAAGGAGTAGGCTGTGTTGAAAGGTGGTTGAATGCTGTGTATGCACTCCATCAGCAACAGTGTTAGAAACCACCATGCAAAAATGCATGTTAGGAAACATGAGCCTCTCGCAGAAGCAGACTTGTGGGTGGGAGACCAGTGGTGCTGGGAGTGAAGGGTATTGCTGGAGGGGGATGGATGCTACTGAAGGAATTGCTGTTGGAACGTGTATTTCCTGAGAAGCAGTCATGAAGAGCTGGAGTCTCACCAGGACGAAATATAAAGGAGGAAGAAAGAGAGGGAAAGAAGGGAAGGAGGGGACTGGAAGAGCGGTGAGGGAGGGAAAAAAGAAGAAAAAATGCTTTTCAGTAGTTAAAATAGAATCGTTCATATTCTAGTGTATTTACTGCACTTTAAGTCACATCTTAAAAACCTAATGGCCCGTGACCTGATAAGTTCTCATTTCCTTATAACATTATAAAAAATGGAGTAAAAACAGTATAGTTCATTACTATTATTTTTTATCATTATATTGTTCATTTCACTGAACTATTATTTTTCCCACTCTGCTTCCTTTAAGCTTTTATTTCACTTGTACTTTATTCTGAAGATTACAGTCTCTCAAGTTTAAGGATTTAAAAGAGAATGAATTACCAAGTTTTTTTTCTCAAGATTATTTCCAAAATGTCTCAACAAACGACTGGAATTGTATGGTTGAAATATTTCTCTAGAGAACCTAATGTCATATCTCATATAAAGAATAGATAAAAATCACACAGAGGATGTGAAAGCATAAATTTACTTTTTTTTTGCTATATGGGTCACACCTGGCAGTGCACAGGGGTTACTCCTAGCTCTGCACTCCTGGCGGTGCTCAGGGGACCATATGGGATCCTGGGAATCAAACCTAGGTTGGCTGTGTGCAAGGCAAACTCTCTACCTGCTGTGCTATCACTCCAGCCCCAAAGCATAAGGTTACTTTAAATGTAAAATACACATATAAAATACACCTGAATATGTTTTGTATTTTGTTAAATTTTATTTTGGGTATCATAGTTTACAAAACTGTTACTTATTGAACATAATTTCTTCCCTCTCACAAAGTATATTTTTCTGGTGTTATTTTCACAGTGAAAATTGCACTTTCTGTAGCATAAACATTTCATATTTGCATAATTGATCTAAAAATTTGTTTCTATTAATGGCGCAATTTTTCTATTTATTTTTATCACATACTTAAATGTATGGATGATTTAATTATATTTAATTACATACTAATTTTGTAATCTATGTACATGTGAAACTTATAAACTTATTTCTGGATTAAATCACACATGAATTACTTTTATTTTGTTAAATTTTAGATAATATTCTTGTAGTCTATATGCATGAGTAACTTGTGAACTTATTTTTTTCTGGGTTAAATCTGGTTTAAATCAGACAGGAATAACTTTCATTTTGTTAAATTTTGGATTTTATTTTTTAAAGTTTCCAAATACATTTTCTATCTTTTCAGAGTTCTCTTAGCAATGGCAATGTGTAATATTACAAGCAAATTAATTTTAGTTGCATCCTACCATAATTTGCTTACTGTATCTACATGCATGCACTTCCTTTAAGATTTCCAAAGGCCAGCAAACTATGTGCCAGAAAATACAGAGACTCTGTACTAGCAATCAGAAGCAAAACTGCTCTAGTTTCTACCCACATGGTTACTAATTTGTATGAGATATGTGAATAGGAAATTATGTATATAAAGAAGAAGTTATATTGGAAGAATATATATTACGTTAATAGATTAGTAACTTGAAATATTGTCAGTCAAGGCTTTATGTAAAATTTGACAAGAGGCTAGAAGAAAATAGGATAGAATCTGAACAGAATGGTCAGGTAATTGCAAAATAAAATTACATTTTAGAAAAGTCACTGTGCTCCATAGTTTGCATTAACCCCTTCCAGCAGAACAGAAGATTCTGAACACAGAAAAGAAAATTTTGATAAGATTGGATGATACCTTGCTATATTAAGGTCTCAAAAGTTTTTCTTTAAGAAAAGTATGTAGATATTTTTAAAGACTAAGATAAGAGACCTAACAGATATTAAGTTAATGATTAGGCTGATAATCAGTAGAGAGCAGCCTGAAAGAGGGAGTATATATGCTGAGAGAATTTAGACAACGGGAATACTTAGGAAAAAGAGACCCACATGTAAAAGATCAGATGAGAAGTGACATAAGGACAATGAAGGATGTTTGTGTGAGTGGAATGCAGAAACTTTGGACACTCAATCCTGTAAATCCGAACCCCACAGTAATCATATTACCTATGATTAGAAATTAGAAAAAAAATTTTGAGATATCTTTGTGGTATTCATGTGAAAGTTTCAACTAGAGTAATGGAATTCAAGAGTGTGAAGGTCATTAGATTGTCTACCTACTTAAAAGTGTCACAATGGTGCAAGATGCAAAGGGTATCATTTAATCTTGAGAGTTGAATGCAGAAAGTCATACACTATTTCTTCTCTTTTTTTTTCTTCTTTTTCTTTTTTTTTTTTGGGGGGGTCACACCTGGCTCTGCACAGGGGTTACTCCTGGCTCTGCACTCAGGAATTATCCCTGGCGGTGCTCAGGGGACCATATGGGATGCTGGGAATCGAACGCGGGTCGGCCGCGTGCAAGGCAAACGCCCTACCCGCTGTGCTATCGCTCCAGCCCCGTCATACACTATTTCTGTGAACACTCCATTTTGGTGGAATTTGCTTTCAGAGGGTGCATAAATTTGTTTAATAGACATTGGAGAGTTGAATTGAAACTAGATAGCCAAGAAGTGAAAGAAGTTATTGCAGGTGAACTGTGAGAAGGAACTATGGGTCTTGAGTCATAACTAGCAGATCAGGGATGCCTATTGGAAAGCACCAACGATATTAGTCTAAGTAAATTTAAACTCAGTGTGTGTGGATATTAAAATGTGTGAGGGTGTTTCCAGACAGAGAGTAGAGGGGTTTGGGTGCAAGTTTTGCATGCGGTTGACTCTGGTTCTAGCCTTGGCACCACATAGCCCCCAAACATCCCTGAGTACAGCTCCCCAAACATCCCTGGCTGCTCCTTAAACATCTCAGGTAAGTAACGGAGACTTCTCAGCAAGCACTAGTTTGATAGAAAGTTGCTGTAAAATGAGTCATGGATTCAGCAACATATTAGGCTAACAGGATTAACAATGAAGTAAATTGAGAAATGATGATTTTTAATATCTTGATACATTTGATGTCTAGAGTAAATGGTTTGATACTAAGTGGGAATCAGTTTAAATGTGCAATTTTTCATGTAGGGAAAATACCAATTCCTGTAGATTCTGTGATGCTTGGGCATTATAAATGGCCACAATTTTACCTTCATTCTGGGCCAAAATAAAAATGTATAGGACTTGGTTGGGTATATGAAGACACAAATTTTTAGACAGTAAGAAATTTCAATATAATATTAATCAATTAAAAAAATCTGTTGAAAAAACTGTGCCTGCAAAATTAAAAACTTTAAATTAGAGAATTAGAATAGGAAATAGCTATTTTATCACTGTATCACTGTCTTTCCATTGTTCGTTGATTTACTCAAGCGGGCACCAGTAATGTCTCTATTACACTCAGCCCTGAGATTTTCGCAGCTTCTCCTTACTTGTCTTTCCCAACAATTGGAGGCTCTTTCAGGGTCGAGGGAATGAGACCTATCCTTACTGGTTTTTGGTATGTTAAATATGTCACGGGTAGCTTGCCAGGCTCTGCTGTGCGAATGGGATAATCTTGGTAGCTTGCCGGGCTCTCTGAGAGAGACTGAGGAATCAAACCTGGGACAGCAGCATGCAAGTCAAATGCCCTACCCGCTGTGCTATTGCTATATAAAAATATTATTTTCTTGTTAGCTTGCCGGGCTCTCTGAGAGGTTTGTATATATCTTTTACTGTATTTGGGATATGAATACACCATGGGGAGCTTGCAAGGTTCTCCCTTTCGGGCAATAGACTCTTGGTAGCTCGTCAGGTCTCCAAGAGAGAGAACAAGGCTATTAGATGTCCCTTCCCAGGAGCTTGGTCTTATAGTCTCTGGATGTTGGCTGTTGGTGGTATTTAAATGGCGCCGGAGGCAGTTAGTGAGTGTGGCTGGCAAACTATTGGAAAATGAGGTATCTGGATGGAGAAGGCTCCCTTGATGCTCCCCATTGTCAAGCTATTTTATAACAGAATTAAATTTTTTCAAACCTCTTATTAATCTTGACATTTGTTTTGTTTTGTTTTGTTTTTGGCTTCAGTGCCACACCCTATTGTGCTCAGGTCTTAATACTAGTTCTGGGCTCAGAAATTACTCCTAGCAGTGCTCAAGAGACCTTCAGGGATGCTGGAAATTGAACCCAGAATGTGTGCAAGGCCACACCCCTTCCTCTCTAATATCTCACCAGCCCCATTTTCTTGCTTTTTTAAGTATAGCAAAGTTAAAAATAAAAAAAATTTGTCATCTCAGTTTCCAAGAATAACTTGCTAAGATAAATTATGTTGGTTGTCATTAGAAAGACTAGAATATGTATATATATGTATATATATATGTGTGTGTATCTTTAATTGTCTTACAAAATCACCAAAAGTTCAGAAATGTAAATGTCTGTTTAGCTCATGATATAACTCACTATTTTTTTTGATAAGTCAGTTCTATAGTTTAGTTTCTGTAAGAATGGATACCCTGAAGCAAAGGAAATATGCAAGAAAGAAAACCTACTTATCATGGCCAAAATAGGAAGAATTGAACAAATCTGCAGACTATTTGAGAACTAGGGAATGGTTTTCTGTCAATATCCATGGGGATCTAAATATATTATCCTAAGTTATCCCCATGGTTACAGTATACAATATGTGTCTTACAAATCATAAGGCTAAGATAAAAATGAATAAACTGATGGACAGACTATATATATATACACAATATATAAATAAACAAGGGAGCAATTTATTCCACATAAATGTAACATATAAATATATAGTAAAAATAGATGTTATATAAGCATGTATTTGCACAGATTCTTATGGCACAGATTCTTATGGTAATTTTCTACTAAGCACTAAGTTGTTCTAAGAGAAGTATTTCTGGTGACTGAAAATTGAGAATAAATTTTTATTTATTTATTTATATAATGTAGGAGCACAGCTATTTATTCAGCCTTTAATTAAACTGATTGAATTGGGTATGAGCTCCACAATTACTTTTTTTAAAAAACTAATTTTATAAGTTTGTTCACAATGATTGATTACATTCAACATTCAACCCATACCACCAAAATTACACCTTACCACCACCAAATTTGGGATGTTTTCATCCCAAAACCCAATCCCTGTCCCAAACCACAACAGATATAATATATTTCATATTGTTTGTTATGAAGAACTGCTGAGCATGCTTACGAAAAATGTTCATATAGAAAACAGTGTGAAGATTTTTCTATTTTAGCAGGAGCCATTAAGACATTCTATAGGATATAGCACTAACATGTTGTTAAAGTTTGGGTGATGTGAGCTTGTTATATATATCTGAAAATATGTATATATGCAT
Organism: Sorex araneus; assembly: GCF_027595985.1. Lineage (NCBI taxonomy): Eukaryota > Metazoa > Chordata > Mammalia > Eulipotyphla > Soricidae > Sorex > Sorex araneus. The sequence goes on along the minus strand of NC_073302.1, from coordinate 183,583,857 downwards.
ATATATATTTTCCTCTATGATTTGTTGCCTACTATATGTACCTCATCAAATGTGGTGTGGTAATTATGGAGAATGGGTAGGGAATGTTTTATGATGTGTTGTGAAAGTGGCCACATGGTCCAGGAACATGTTTACTTTTGTGAGGCTTGGCCCGAGCACGTGGGGAGCAGCCTTGAGCATGGCGGTGGTTGGGTTGTGGAGGTTTTTGGCTGCTCAGGCTGGGTGCCTTGGGGCAGGGAGGGCTCTCACCCGCCTCCCTCCCCCCCGGGGGCTTCCCGTGTGAAACAGCCTGGCATGGAGTCCGGTGGCATGGCTATGGGGGCCCCTCATATTATGCTCCCTTCTGGGAGAAGCAGTTGTGTGATCTGGATGGTGGCCAATGACAAGATTACCTGGTGCTGCCAGGAGATGACTTATGACAGGGACCCCTGGGTCGCCAGAGACTGGGGGAAGCAGGCAGAGATCTCCGCTCCTGGTCTCGTTGAGCCCAGAGTCCAAGGTCACAAAGTTCCGCATTACCTGGGTTCTGTATGACTTCACTCATGCATGAGGTTCGGCCCGAGTGCATGGGGAGTGGCCTTCAGTGTGATGGTATTTGGGTTGTGAAGGTTTTGGGCTGCCAGAACTGGATCTGTTGGGTGGGGAGGGCTTTCACCTGGCCCCCTCTGGGGCACTCCGATGAATACAGCCTAGCTCGGGGTCAGGACATTCTGTGGCACTCTCTTTCAGAAGTTTTAGTTTATAGTCCCTGGGTCTTGTCTGTTGATGAGATTACATGGTGCCGGGGCAGTTTGTGGACATGACTGCCAAGCTACTGGAAATCAGGGGATCTGGGGGGAGGAGGCCCAATCCCAATCCAAGTGGCCCTGGAGATCTCAGTCACTGGTTCCCTCCTACTTCTGCATTATAGGCCCTAATTGCGTATTTTGATCTCTTTTGAGATTTATGGGTCTCTGAAATTAGGTCAATAAAATGAGCTTATATAGTTGAGATGGAGGTGGTTGGTGGGTGTGTCTCCCACATCCCGAATTTTTAACTGTTTAATTTCTTGGTAAACTTGGCCCCAGGTTGTTGGGGTCTGGCCCAACAAGGCACAGCAGTAACTTTGGAGTATCTGGAAGTCTGAAGTCACCATCAGGCTGCTGATGCACTCACCCCATAGGCACAGATTGACCCACTGGTGGCACCATAACCCCAAGAATAAATTTTGACAAAAAAAAAGCAGATAGATGCATGTTAGATCCTCAGTCTAAGAACAATACCTATTTAATTCTGACAGTGAACAGTATGAACCATCAACAATAGCACTCTATCAACCATTTGGGCCTTAAATTTTTTTTGATAACATTATGTAAGTCAGAGCAATCATATACACTTACTAGAAAAAAATTCTAAGTTTTAGATTTAAATATTGAATAATACAACATAGGTGATATAACAGGTGTTATTGGTTACACATAGATATTACTACTAGGAATAAAACTCCCTCAAACTCAATGATCAATTAGACTGTTTTTTCCAATGTAGACAAAAATATTTTTTCTGAAACTTTTAATGTGTTCCTTCTTCTCTCAAGCACATGTGAATCCATTTTCACACACCCTTGCATATGAGTGGTCTCGGTGGACCAACCCTCCAGATTTTCCCAGCAGTGTCCTGTGGCATTATTGAAGAACTTGTCTTGTAGAAAACACTCAGCCACTAGGTTAAGGATGGCTGGCCATACTAGTTCTCCATGAGCTGCTGTGAGCAGTAGATCTTGGAATATTTCTCTATAACTGTTGAGCTGTATTTTCAAGGTATGTAACTTTTTGCCTTTACTAGTGACATTGCTTAGTAGACCTTAGTAGACACCACTCACTGTGATGTGAAGGAACCAGAAAAACAAAAACACAACAACAAAAATAAACAGTGACTATCAGACAAGAGCCTGTTGTTCTCCCAACAGCTTCAATCTGAACTGATGCTCTAGGATAAGTTATGTTGCAAAGCTTAGCCTTTACCACACACTATGTAGCACAGCAATGAGACAGACAAGCTTAGTTTACCCATAGAATCATTAGAACTAAGCATTGGTGGTTGCTCTTTTGATTATCTAGGTTTCAGAATGTTTTGTCACAGCAATAGATACTTGAAACAATGAATAACAATGGAGCACAAGTGCTTAGATGTAAAATTCTCAGAGTTAAGTTGGTGTTTCATAGAAAGAAGTACTGAATTTGCAACCGCTATTCTGGCTTCAAGATGCAGAATTTCATTTGCTGTGGAATTTTGAACAAATTACTTGGTCTTACTTCCTCATCAACAAAATGGGGATTGCAGTACCCTAATTGTTTTTTCAGTTGTCAAGTAAGATGATACATATGAAAAACTTCAAATTGCAGAAAATGGCATTGGTGGAAGGTAATACCAATAATAAATGTTCTCCTGTTATTAAATTTTAAATCTAATAATGCATGTTCTGAGGGTATAAATTTTATCACAAAAGTACAATTTAGATAAACTTGAAAATTGCAATTGGTTGCCATTGTAACTTGTTTGTAATCTTTGGACTTTTATTCCAACTGTGAACATCAAATACTAATTCAGCTCTAGTTAGCCAAGAATGCACAGTGTCTTTGCACAGTATAAAGTTATATTCCTTCATGCTCTTTGAGAGATATACAATTATTTTAGATCTCCTGGTCATTGGTTGTTAACTGTTGGTCTTTAATTTGTTTTGAAAAGTTTTGAGTTTACTTAGCACTTAGCATTAAATGCTCATTAGTTTCATATTTTAGTTTTGTTCATTTTCTCTGTAATATAGATTCTGATGATAACTGGGATAAAATAATACAAAGATATCTCAAGAAACTCAATATGTTATTCATTAACTGGATTCCAATGCATTGACAAAGCAATGCTGAATTTAGGGCAGAAAAAAAAATATATATATTTTTTATCTTTGTCAGGGTTGTTAGTATAATGCTAGGGCATTTTGAAAGTTGTTATAGAGGATCCATCAAATTTTACTGCTGAAATTGAGGGAGGAAAATTACACACAAGGGGTCTTTAACAGGTTTTGTGTCTAACAGCCTTGACACTATCCCACTGATTTTTGTCCCTGCTCTGATGGGTAGCCTTGAAAAGTGCCTGTTGTCTGGAGTCTAATGTTGCAGCAATTAAATTCCCACAGGAAGCAGCGACTTTAGGAGATGTGATTAGATTGGAGACACTGATGCTTGTTTTGATTTTGAAAATGCATCATCGATCAAGGCTACTGATTTCTGCTACTGCTCAAACTGAGCGAAGGTGTGGGCTTCACTTTTAGCTTTAGATTTAACCTCAGGGAAAATGAAGTCTTCCCTTGCCTGTCAAGCATTTACTCTGATATGTGGCCAATGCCTTTAGCAGATAATCCCCAAAATGTCAAATAACGTTTATTTCCCAGAGGTCACATTGATCTTTTGCTTCTTATTCTGACCTCAGAACAGACCTATTCATTTATATCTGACATCAGAGTATGAGAAAGTAGTAAGATTTTTTATTTGTTTTTTTGTTGTTGTTTTTTAGCCCCACAGCTTCATGGAATTTTTTTTTTTGTTATTATCTCCCTGAATAACTGGTGTTTGTGTGTGTGTTTGTGTGTACTTGTGTGTACACATGAACATGCACTCTGACGTGTGCTATTAACAATAGTGTAAGCTATGCCAAATAGCACTCATTGAAGCATATTGATTTTTAGAAACAAAATTAAGCATCATTGATGTAAAATGGGCTAAAAATGATAGAGAATAGTAAGCACAGTGTTAACTGTTTGTAGCTTTTAACCTCACCCCCTCTACCACTTTTGAGAGATTCTTCTAGCCCAGAATTACCAATTTCCTAAATCCCAGAAGATGCTTATCAATGGACCTACACAGCTGAAAATATTGTTAAATGGATTCACACTGAACAGTGAATATGTCATCATTTCAGTCATACAAAAGCCTCAACAAATTAATCATCTATCATATATTGAAATTTTGTTGGCCAAATAATGTTTACAATAAATATGTATATAATATTTTATTTATGGAACCACATGATTATCAGCCCAAACTGCAAAAAAAAACCAAATAGACAATGCAGTAGAGAAATGCCAGAAATAAAGGTAAGGGAAAGTTCCCAAGGTCTTTGGATTAAGATGCTAAGAGACTGTGGTGCTGGACCCATAGTACAGGGAACACAACCAGCCCTTCTCAGTCCTTGCCACTGCATCCAATATGGTCCCCTGAGAACTGCACAGAGTAATCTGCACAGAGTAATCTGTGAGCACAGAACCAGGAGTTATCCCTAAGACTAGAGCTAGTATTAGAATCTGAAGAATACAGGTGTGGTCTACAAACCAAAAAAATGCTGTGTTGCTATTTGCAGATGATGTATAGCCTATAAGTAGCAGGAATAGATGTAATCAAGCTTTATATTTTAAATTTATCATCCCAGTGAATATGAAATTACTGAATATATGAGGATCTTTGTGATCTATTTGGCTCACTTTTTTCTCTAACATCTGTACCAGAAAATGATCTTGATCAAGGAACAGACTTAAATAAAGAACTTTGTGTGTCAGGCCAACTTTTTATTTCTCAGATTTTTGAATTTTTATTATTTAGTTAATAGGGCTAGAGCTAAGAAGTTAATGTTACTTGTAAGAAGAAAAAATATAAGCATATATAAGAAGGGAATGTAAGTGGAAGCTGTCACTGTAGCACTGTCATCCCGTTGTTCATCGATTTGCTCAAGTGGGCACCAGTAACATCTCCATTGTGAAACTTGTTACTGATTTTGGCATATCGAATATGCCATGGGTAGCTTGCCAGGCTCTGCCATGTGGGCAGAATACTCTTGGTAGCTTGCTGGGGTCTCCGAGAGGGATGGAGGAATCGAACCTGGCTTGGCTGCGTGCAAAGCAAATGCCCTACCTGCTGTGCTATCGCTCCAGTATTAAAATCAGGTTAAACTTTAACTTTTTTAAGTTATAAAAAGATTTGTAGCTACGTATTTCCTTTGTGTTTTGCTCAACTCTGTAAAAAACATGAGAAAACAGCTATTTATATATCTTCAAAGGCAGAGCTACTGAGATATCAAACTTTGAAGAAACCTATGGTTATGTGAAGATAGCATCTGATTTCACTGATTCTTCTTTGGAGGTACTCATTTCTCTTTTATACAGAAATCTGTTAAAGATAATAAACTATTTAAAGAGAATAAACTGCATATATATTTAATTTTATTATATATATTTTAATTAACCACTATGAGATACACAGTTACAAAGTTGTTCAAAATTGGATTTCAGTCATAAAATGTTCCAGCACCCAGTGTATGTTTCTCACCACCAGAGTCCCGAGTTTCTGTTCTGCCATGCCCAGCTCCATCGCCCCCACTGCTTCACCAAGCTCACCTTTTAAGAGACCAGATACACCCTCAGAGCATACAGACCATGAGTGCTCTGCTTCTCCATCAAAAGCGTCACCTCACATCACCTCCGTAATTAACTGGCTTCAGCAGCACCAATCTGAGGAAATGGAAATTACTCTTTTCTTAGACATCTTAATGCACATCGCTATTACTGCATTTGAACCTGAATCAGCTATGCAGGAGCACTGCACCACATTTCAAAATAATTAGCTCCAAAGTGGAAAGAATTTCCACCTTGTTTTCTCAATTAAAGACACGCTATCCTTTGTGGTTGCAGCTGAATCCAGCCATCACATTTCAAAAGAGAAAGAAGAAATGAATGTTGCATACTGTTGGATAATAAATAAAATTTAGAAGATGTAAGGCAGGTTTCTGTATAAGGGGGAAAAACAGCTAATCAATGGAATTTTAATGACATGTAAACATCTGCTAAGACATGTGACAATGATGAGACATTTTTAAAAAGCTAGTGAAGAAAGTTGGAGTTAGAAGGATGAAATGTATATTGATGGGGGTGGCAGGTTGTATTGAGTAGAACTCACTATGGCTTAGCATACACATCAGATGTGTCTTTCCATTCCCACAGATTTTGTGATAACTCCATATACAGAGGCTGATCTTTATGGTTCAGTTTACAGATGTGTATGTCCTCCACAGAGTCTGTGCAATAAGTATGAAAGGAGAGCCTGTCCTCAAGAGCTGGGAAGCACCGCTCAGGTAGTTTTGTCCAGGTTTTATGTTGCCACTATCATGGGGTCACTGACCACTTTCTCATGTTCGACTTCTTTTCCTCAGATGCCAGAACCTTCCAGTTGTTGTCATCCTCAGATGAAAATTCCAGATAATATTGATTAACAATTGTGTTACACATGTGCACAAATACAAATACGTATAGAACTTGTAAACCATCTAAGTTCTAACTCTAGGAGTCATGTGACATGAATTCTGTCTTATGAATAAAAAGAAACAGAATTAGAGTGAGGTACATTGACACTGGTAACCATTAGATGGACTGATACTGAATATAAGACTTATTAATCAAAAATATGTGTAGAAGTCATTTTGGCACATGGTCAGACAGTTTTCAGGAATATATCAAATTTTGATCAGTGCTAAACATTTATTTTTTAATTTCACAGTATATGTTAAATTAAAAAGGGGGTTATTATTTATAACAGAAACATAATGCTGTTAAACATGACGCAATGTTTAATGGTCACAGGATTCTATGAAAACCTTATATCCTGGGTTTAATAAAAATGACAAGACATGATAATTAAAGGAAATTAAATAAAATGTTCTAAAATAGTGGAAAATGAAATTGAGTTGTATTCTAAGTATTTATCTCTCTTTCTGAAGGTATTCAAATTAATTTATAGCCATCTTTTGTGGTAGCGATTAAATTAGGCAAGCCAATTATTTTTTATAACGTGGCCTAAGAATGCACAATATTGAAGATGTCATTACATTATCATGGTGACTGTCACTGTCATCCTATTGCTCATCGATTTGTTTGAGCGGGCACCAGTAATGTCTCTCATTGAGAGATTTATTGTTACTGTTTTTGGCACATCCAATACGCACGGATAGCTTGCCAGGCTCTGCTGCGCGGGCTCGATACTCTCAGTAGCTTGCTGGGCTCTCAGAGAGGGGTGGAGGAATCGAACTCGGGTCAGCCTCATGAAAGGCGAACGCCCAACTGCTGTGCTATCGCTCCAGCCCTACATCATCCTACATTATGTATTTATTTATATGAGGGCAGATACACATGAATACATATTACATCTACTCAGATGTGTTTGTTTTTCAAATAGCAATATTTTCAAAAGTAAGTATTTCTTTAGCTATTCTATAAATAAACATGTAACAACTTTTCATAAAATAAAAAAGAAATGTTATACATTTGTACTTCTGAACTATTCCGCATCAAATAAGGGTTTTGTTTCTCTTCAGATACAGTGGTAGATACTAATCAACCAAATGAGGGGAAATATTAGAAGATAGTGAAATATCATTCCCTGAGCCATCTAGGAGACAGCTCAGAGTGTAGACACAAGAGTAAGCCCTGAGCACTGGTGAGTGTGCCCCAAAACAATTTTTATGTGTTTTATTTGTGAGTGAATAATTCACTATATTCTAATATTTTCAACACTTGAGGTTGTTATATCAACTACTTAATTTATCTGAATAAATTTAGTGTCTTTATTCCATATGGAATAGCTTAGAAATACATATGTGTCAATTTTCTTTTCCTGGTAAGGCTTATTTTCCATATGAGGGGTGCTGGGATTGAATGAGGGTTTGCTTCATGCAAGGTAAGTGGCTTGCATTTGCTTTCTCTCTAGCCCCTCACTTAGAATACTCTTAAAGAGTATACATCTGTACACCCAGAATAATTCTTTACCTTGACTTGTATTTTTTTTCAGCCGAGGGTCACACCCGGCAATTCACAGGGGTTACTCGTCCTGGCTCTGCACTCAGTAGTTAGCCCTGGCAATGCTCAGGGGACCATATGGGAGGCTGGGAATCAAACATGGGTAGGCTGCATGCAAGGCAAATACTCTACCCGATGTGCTATTGCTTCAGCTCTCATATTTTTTATTAAGACAAATAAATGATTATTCTGGTGCTTGTGGAAAACATGAATCCAATTGGATGACATGCATTACTTTTAATTCCAAATAGACATCTCGCATCTTATCTTATTGTGACTTCTGAGGTGTTAATGCTCTATTTTGTTCTTATTGACATTTTACATGGTACTAATTTTCACTCAAATAATAGTAATGATACTTTTTAAATATAGGTTGTGAGATTCATCAAAAGTGTGAGAGAGAAATCAAAAGGGTGATAAATTGAACATGAAAAAGAGGAAATGAAAAAAATAAAATATGAAGCTGACATCCTTCAATAAATAACATTTAATTGCAATGTACATGTTTTCATGTAAGTATTGTTGTATCACAGAAAAATATATTGTACGTTTAAATACAATCTTAAGATTGTCAGGAGAACTGATTAATTTTGCTCTCGTTCCCATTTTCTCAACAATCTTTGTCTTCAGAGTGGATAAATGCAGTGTCACTCTGGGTTCGCTGGCAATCTTAAAATTGTCACAAGAATGGATTGGGTGCCGTTTTCCCTTCTTGTTACAATCTTTGTCATGAGCTCTCACAGACCTTTTAATGCTTGATATGCTCTCAGTCTCATTACATATTCTCATTCCCATAACAAAGATTATAATGAAAGAAGAAAATGTCATAAAATTAATCCATTCTCATAACAGTCTGTAAGGAGGGCAGAAAATTGAGCAAAATTAATCCGTTCTCATAACAATCTTCAGATTGTAATGAGAACAGAAAATGGCATGAAATTTATCCTTCTTGTGACAATCTTTAAATTGTAACAGGCCAGGAATGGGATACAAGATTAACAAGCCCTGGGGACAAAGGCTCTGACTAGAACTAAAAATCATACAAAATTAATTTTTGTGTGTGTGAGTGTGTGTCTGCATGTACTGTTTGACAAAGGCCTGAAAGCCTAAAATTATAATTACTCCTTTATTGGTGAATCATATTAAAGACAGTAACTATTTAATTTGTCTTAAAACACTAGAGTTGGACATCTTGGCTAAGATGGTAAATGAAAACAAATATGGATATTCACTTTTCAAGTAGTTGCTAAGGGCAAAAATCTTTTAGGATGTAAAGAAACTAAAATTTATCATTTATTCCAGAAATCTATAATTTTTATGTTTTCTCTTGTAAGTAATAATAATAAGCTTATTTATAAATGAATAACACTTTAATGCATGGCAATACTTGTGTAAACACATATCTTTTTTCTTCAGTTATGTATATAACTGCCTCACATAGTTATGTGTGTATAAAATGCAGTTCTTTTATGCTGTAACTCATTTCTAATAGCAAGCATCATTGGTTAAATATACAAGATTTTTCATAATAGACTTTATTTTTGTAGATTACTTTATGTAGAATTTCTTCACTTTTGTTGTAATTACTTCACTTTTATTACTCAGTGAATCAAATTATGGTTGCCTTCAGAATTGTCTTATCCACCTTTGATTTCTTTTATTGCTTTTTTATTTCCATGTTTGGGGGTACACTCTGACTCTGCACTCAGGAATCACTCCTGACAGGTTTCAGGGGACCGTAAGAGGTTCCTGGAACTGAACCTGGGTTGGCCACCTGTTAGGCATGTGTCTGACACACTGTACTATCAATCCAGTCCCTGTGTGTTGGGGGGTGTAGAGGGATACTTGGCAGTGCTAAGGAATTAACCCTGACTCTGTGCTCATGGATCACTCCTGGCATTTCTCAGGGGACCTTATACAGTGCTGGGTGTCAAAGCAGGGGCAGTAGTGTGCAAAGCAAGCATCCACCCTGGTGCTATCTCCCCTCACAATATCTTAAGTTTCTAAAAGAAACTAAGATCAGACAATACTGCACAAGTCTGAAAATCTATTCAAATATGTAATAGTCTTTTAAAAACATTTTCTTTTATAATTAAAATATATACACTGTAATGAATTAATGTACTAATTTTTCTCAACTTATTAGGGCATATATATATTTGTGCACAAATATTTTAAATATATTTGTTAGGCACTTACTATGAAACAATCGTAGTAAATGGATGTATGTGTATACAAACACTTAACAACAATTATAAACTTTATCCTAGTGGAGGATTTATTACAAATGACTATTTTAATCACCTTAAAGACTACCAGTCATTTTTTAATCTATTTTTTTACTGAATCACTGTGAGATAGATCCTTACAAAACTAATTATGATGAGGTTTCAGTCATACAGTGTTCCAACACCCTCCCTTCCCCAGCGTCTATTTTCCAGCACCAGTGTCCCCAGTCTCCCTCCCACCTCTCTCCAGCCCCCAGCTTCCAGCCTGCCTCTACTGCAGGTGCTTCCTTCTCTCTTTCTCTCTAGCTCTGTCTCTCTTTCTCTTTTTTGGGGCATTGTGGTTTGCAATATTAGTACTGAAAGGTTCTCAAAAATATCCCTTTACCTACTTTTAACATTCAGTTCTTATTCAGCATACTCACTCCCAACTATTATTGCTATATTGGTCTCTTCTCTGTCTTCCCTGCCTCTCCCTGCCACCACCACACACAGTCCCCCTAGCCACTGTTTTCCTGGGCCATGGGGATTAATATTCAACTATCTACATATATTTTTATATATCACAAATGAGTGCCGCCATCTATATCTGTTCCTATCCTTCTGACTCATTTTATTCAGCGTAATACTCTCGATGTCCATTCGTATGTAGGAATTTCATGACTTGATTTTTTCTAACAGCTGCATAGTTGCGTAATTTCCCAGCACACAAAATGGGAAAGGTTATGCATCAACACACTTCTGATAAGGTGTTAACATAAAATATATACAAGGTGCTGTTTGAACTCCACAAGAAAAAAATATCCAACCCCATCAGAAAGTGGGGCAATGAAATGAACAGAAACTTTTCAAAAAATAAATTGAACGGCCAAATGCACATGAAAACTGAAAAAAATGCTCTTCATCACTAATTAGTTTAAAAAATTCATTTTCAATAAACTGAAATTTATAACCTTATTTTTACTATTTTCTTCCTTCTGTTAGACTCTACCTCAGTGTTATTTCAACAATTGTGTGTATCAGAACAATTGCAATAGAGTACTGGGATACAAATATATTTTGTTTATTTTCCTGATACCTTAAAGAAAAATATCTACTTGGAAACCTCATTATTATATTTAATTATGTCACCTGTTGATTAGTCATTATTGAACAGCAATGGTCTTATTAAAAGCATACTTAACATGCTACAATATAGTTTATTTTCATTTACAGCTATTGGTTTTTTTCTACGTAGAGGATAGATTTGAATTATTTACTAAATTGTATCTTTATTTTGACAAGAAATTGGAAATTATATAAGCAATTAAGTGTTTTTTTCATAAAAATAAATTTAAAAGTTAGGTCAGAATAAGTAAATCTGAACATAGCCACAAGCTTTATATTTTGAGAAACATGCAAGGACTGGGCTTAAATTGCCATCCATTTTTCCCACATCCAGAGGGGAGATAAATACAGTGATTCATAGTACTTGTGAAACCTTCAGAAAGTAAACCTTTGCTTCATAGGAAAAATGAGAAATTTGGAAGGTTGCACTTTTCATCATCAACAAAAGCTATTTTTGCAGACCAAAGAAGAAATGAAAAAACTTTTCATTTATTTAGCTGTTCCTGGAAAGGTTGTAAAAGGTCCTATCATGAAAGACGAAAAGGAAGAGCTGTTCATTGAAAGCTTGTAAAGGACCAACATCATAGGGCAGCCTCAGAGGGTAGGTGGGTGATTGTAGGAAGGTTCAGGGGGAAAAAACACCAGGATCTGATCCCAGTACATTTTCCATTGTTCCAATCTTTTATACACTCTTTAATGATCCAATTTAATGTACTATTTTGCATGGATCTCCAAAATTTTAAGAAAACTATAAATGAATGCGGGGTCCTCCTAAAAATCTGACTTAAAAACAGTCCATCACAGAGCAGCTTTGCAAAGCATACTTGCATAATCCTAGTGTATTGCTATAAGCTGCCATTAAATCGTTTTCATCATTCAAGTTAGAACCAAAGTATTTTATCTAACCTTATCTATATTTATAATCAAATTGCTAAAAAGTCAACAGTTTTTGGTACAGGCAAAATGAACGGGTTTCTTCATAATAGGGGAAAAATCATGTTAAATGTGTGGAAAATGCTCGTTTAATCAGTCATCTGAAAATTCCTTTTCAATAGGATAAACTTCAAAGTATTTTTGTAAATAGAAAGTTAGGTGTATTGGGATCTTGGTTAGGGGAGAAGTGATGTGGTAATTCAGTCAGGAGAGAAGGGTGGGCACTATTCCATGAAAGGGAAGTCAGAGCCAATAATCTCTATGAACTGCAATGGTATTAAAGAACATCTGGGGAACTAAAGTCATTTGATTTCCAATTATGATGCAAACATTTTTTTCTTTTATTATTCGAAATCATTTAACAGTCTCTGGAAGCATCTTAAGGGACTTTAATGCTTGCTTCTCTGCAGCGTCCCAGGTTTAACTCCCAGCCTGTGTGTTACCCCATGAGAACCTCTGAAATACTGAGGTGGAATTAGCCTATGAGCACTGGTGGGTGTGCACTGGAAACTACAATAAATAGTAACATATATCACTTGATTACTCACTTGCAAAAACCAATTTCATTTCTCTAGTGAAATTTGGGGTGAGGATACTTTAATGTTGATGATACCAAGTTTGCCTTATGAGGTGTAGGGAAAAGTGATACTCACAGGAAAAATAAAACATAAGCCACATTCAGCTAGAGAATACAGTTTTAGGGAAATATGTATATTAAAAGTTGAGAATTAGAAAATAGAACTGTTTTCTTAGTAAGAATTTTTCCTTAAAACTTTTATTTCTTGGAGTATAACACAGGAAATTAAAAATCTTGTTTTCTGCTTGCTCTTTAAGGCTGTGTTCTTCATTGAATGTGCATCTCACTTCCTTGTTTCTTTGCTTGCTTATTTATTCTCTGGAGAAGCCTGTGTTCCCTTTTGAACATGTGCTTCTCCCTTTTTATCACCCCACATCTTTACTTCTTTTGTTTGTTTGTTTGTTTGCTAATCTTGTTTGTTTTTATTACTATATTTTTAATTGATTTATTGAATCACCATGAGAAGAGTTACAAAGCTTTTATCTTTGAGTTTCAGTCATACAATGATCAAACCCCATCCCTTCACCAGTGCACATTTTCCACTACCAAAAACCCCAGTATGCCCCCCGACCCAACCCTACCCCTCCTTGTATGGCAGATAATTCCCACATTACTCTCTCTCTACTTTGATTCCATTCAATATTTTGACACCAGTCCCACCATTATTATTTGGAATTTCCCCCAAACACTCAGACCTGCCAAAAAGGAACACTAGACAATTTGTTTTGTATTGCTGGTTATTAATAACATATGATGTGGAATTTATGGAATTCTAAAATTTAATAATTAGAGTCTTGAAAGATCTCTGCCAAGGGGCTGGAGCGATAGCACAGCGGGTAGGGCATTTGCCTTGCACCCGGCCGACCCGGGTTCAAATCCCAGCATCCCATATGGTCCCCTGAGCACGGCAAGGGGTGATTCCTGAGTGCAGAGCCAGGAGTAACCCCTGTGCATCGCCAGGTGTGACCCAAAAAGAAAAAAAAAAAGATCTCTGCCAAGAGTTGCTCAGTTCCATGATTCGTTTGTGTGTCTCTGGGATCATGGCTGTTAAGGAGCTTAATATGCAGCTAAGAGCCATTTGTGGGTGTCATCTCAGGGTCCCGTGGGGCAGTGGAGGAGGAGGGCCAACTCCACCTGTATCCCGGGAGGCCTGGCATTTGCTGTCACTGCTGCCCCCTACCTGTGTTTTCCCATGAGTTCTGGAAAATGATGGCTGCTGGGATTCCCAGGGAACAGGTTAGGGGCGGCACCTGCTCCCTTCTGGAGTGACCCGGAGAAGGTGGCCTAGTGCAAATTCCAGAGGCATTTCTGCCAAGAGCCTCTCGGTTCCAAGATTCGTTTGTGTGTCTCTCCCCTCACATTTTTCTAAATAAGTTTCAGCAGCCTCACAACCTCATATCTTTTCACTCTCAGCAATGGAAAACAAATTATCAAATGCTTCCTTTTCAGCAGGTCTGACTTTGAGGGAGGGGGGAAACTCCAAACAATAATAGTGAGTTTTTTGTTGAAATATTGTATGTAATCAAAGTAAAGAAAAATAAAGTGAAATTTATCAGCTACACAGGGGGGGTAGGAGGGTAGGGGGTGGTGGGGAGGTATACTGTGGCTCTTGGTGGTGGAATATGTGCACTGGTGAAGGGACGGGTGTTCAAGCATTGCATAACTGAGACTTACGTCTGAAAGCTTTGTAACTTTCCACATGGTGATTCAATAAAAAATAAATAAATAAATAAATAAATAAATAAATAAAGGGTAAAAAAATAAAACAAATAAAATACTATCTTATTTCACAAAAAGTAAATACTTTTTTCTATGTGGGTGTGATACTATTTCATAGTTTCTCTAGACCTTTGAAATTGTTCCAATTTCTATATTTTTATGCACAAGAAAGCTGTATCTCCCTCCCAAGAAGACACTTTCAAGTGGGCTTGTCATTCCCCACTCTTGTAACTTGAAAGATTTATTGTCTCCAGCCCTGGTCATAACCAATACATTATCATTGGTTAGAACTATACTGATTATAGCTATTCCCCTCAAAAGTCTTTGTTTTCTGCTCTATTTCAGTACCATGGGTTTACTAGTGTAGAATGTTGTTATGTTCTAGGAATATAATGCTAAATCTGGGTCTACCAAGACTGTGGCAGAATCTCTCCAACACTGTCCTGAGAACGCTTCCTCCCCACCTCTCAATTCTTGATAGTCTCAACTACATCATCAGAGTCAAATGATTTGTCTGTTTTCTTTGGATATTTTTTGCTTCCTTTATTTGTTTCTTTATATAATCTATATGGGTTTGAACATCTGGTATATGTATTTCTTTGTCTGACATGACACATTCTATTTCCATTCATATAGTAGTCAAAAGAATCTTTGTTAATAGCTGAATTAGTATTATATTATACATTATTCCAGAACTACCTTATTGCTCATCTGATATTTGTCACTTGGGTTGATAATGTAAATAGTAATGCAATAAAAAAACTAATGTCTATATTATTTTGAACTGTGGTTTTGTGTTTTATATGCAGCTACCTGGGAGTGGAATTATTTCATCATATGTTGCTTTTTAAAACTTTTATTTTTTATGTTTTGTTTTTAGATCATAGTCAGCAGAACTTAGAGCTTACTCCCTCCTGATTGGGGTGTGCGAATGGTCTTTCCTGGTTTGCTCAGGGGACCAAGTGGAGTATCAGGGACAGAAACCATGTTTGTTGCATGCAAACCAAGCACTCAACCCCACTGTATTGTTATGCTGTCCCCAATTTTAACATTTTCAAAAGAAATGTGAATATTTTGTTTTCTTAGACACTGAAGCATTACATTTCCACAGGCAGTGAATGAATTTTCCTTTTTCTCACTATTATGTCCCTCCTACACTTATTTCTTGTCTTTTTGTAATAGGTCATTATCACTAGTGTGAGGTGATATCGCATTGTCACTTTGACTTACATTTCCCTAATAATCAGTGATGCTGAAAATTACTCTTGTCCAGCTGAATATCTCTTTTGGTGAAATTTTCTTGCTGGGGTTTTTCATTTTATGCTATTGCTGAGCCTTATCATGAATGCTTTATATGTCTTGTGTATTAGCCTTTTGTCTGTTGTGTCATGTCTTTATATTTTCTCCCATTCAGCAGAATCTGCTTTTATTTTGAAAAATGTTTGCAGTATATGAAGAAATCTTTTAATCTATTGTGATTTCATTTCTTTATTCATTAAATTTTTATTAACGTACCATAATATCCAGAATCATTTATAGTTAAATTTAAGGCAGATGGTGTTCAAACTCGAAGTAATAACTACTGTGAACTCACCTCCACCACTGTTTCCATCTCTACTCCCAACCTGCCTCTTTTACAGTCCTCCCTTTTAAGTGTGGTTCTTGTAGTTTTCAGAGCATGCTTTAGTTTCGTTGGTAGAGATGTAGAGATAGTCCATACCTCTACACATGCAAACCCTGGCCCCTGACCCGGCCCCTGTTACCTACCATCTGCCTGTTCTTGCTTCCCTCCTTCAGTGGCTCTCCTGTCCTGTACCTCTCAGTTCTGTAATAAAGGGACCAGGGTAATCTAGGTGTCCCCCTTTGATGCCTTGCATCCCCTTATCTTGCCATTCTACATATAACAGTTAAGTGAGATCATCTAGTATTTGTCTTTCTTCTGACTTACTTTGTTCAACAAAAATTCCTTTGGTTCCATCCAAGCTGCAGTGAATTGCATGATTTTATCAATAATGGCACTTTCATAGGATCCTATTGTTCATATATATCACCTCTTCATTATTCACTCATATGTTGTTGGTCATCAAGTTTGTTTCCATAAAGTAATTATTCTGTGTTGCAATAAACTGTGGGGTGCATATGTTCCTTTAAATGAATGCTGGCTATTGTGTACTGTGGGTAGATATCAAGAGGTAGAATTGTTGGGCCACATGGCTGCTCTGTTCTGACATTTCTGAGAATCTCTATGTTGTATTCCATAGGGGTTCAATCAGACAGTAGTGAGCTTCTTTTCTACCCATCCCCACAAACACAGATTGTTTCCACTCTTTAAAAAAATATCATTCTCTCTGGTATGAAATGATAACTCATTGGCATCTTGAACTGGATTTCCTAATACGAACACCTAATGGGGACTTTCTCACGTACCTGTTGGACATTCATCTGCCTTCTTCAAAGTAGTGTCTACTCCTTTCATTGCCCAATTTTTTATATGATTTGGGGTCTTTTGGTCACTGATCTTTGTGAGTTCTTTGTGTGTCTCATATATTAAACCTTCTTCTGGTATCACTGTATCACTGTCATCCCATTGGTCATTGATTTGCTCGAGTGGGCACCACTAACAACTCTATTCGTCCTAGCCCTGATATTTTAGCAGCCTCTCTTTACTCATCCTTCCCAACAGTGCCATTGGAGGCTCTTTCAGGGTCAGGGCAATGAGATGCATCATTGTTACTGTATTTGGCATATTGAATATGCCTTGGGAAGTTTGCCAGGCTCTGTTGTGTGGGCAAGATACTCTAGGTAGCTTTCAGCGTTCTCTGAGAGGGAGAACTAGACAATAAGAAGTTTGTTTTATAGTCTCTGCATCTTGGCCATTGATGGGATTACATGGCACCAGGGGAAGTTTGTGGGTGTGAAAAAAGGGGGATCTGGGTGGAGAAGGCCCAGTCCTGATCTGAGCAGGCTTGGAGATCTCAGCCCCAGGTCCGACACACCTGGGTTCCTCTGCCGGTTCCTTCATGCAAGAGGCTTGTCTGAGCATGTGGAGAGTGACCTTGAGCATTGCTGTGGCTGGGTTCCTGAGGCCTTCGGCTGCCCAGATTTTGCTTGGGCCAGGGAGGGAAACTCAACCCACCCCCCCTCTGAGGGGGTCTGGTAAAGACAGCCAGGCATGTGGGCAAGAGACTCTGGTATATTGAATGGAAATATTTCTCCCATTTACTTTGGTGTCTTTTATTTTTTGTTGTGTTTCTTTTTCCATGCAGAAACTACTTAATTTGACATAGCCCACTTTGAGTTGACTTTTGTATAATTTGTAAGAAACGGATTGTGCTTCATTTTTTTTCACATGTGGCTATTGAGTTTTCCCAGAATCATTTGAAGAGGCTGTCTTTCCTCTAATTGATGTACTTGTTAAGTATTTCCTGAGTTCCCTGTAGCCCACCTGAGCACTGTTTATGAGGCCACTTCCTACCAAAAAAAAAAGAAAAAAGAAAAAAATACACAGTAGAAGAAAGAGGTGATCATGATTTAATCACTGGGTATTGGCATTTCAAGAGGAGCTTATGCTTATTAATATGTATGCACCAAATAAAAGGAGATCAAAACACAAAAACACATAAATCTATTAGCAGACTTATAGAGAGACATCAGACAAAAATGATCAATATGGAAACAATAGCTTTCTATAAAGATTTGGAAATCTGGGATTAATAAACTCAGGTTTCACCATTCCCCAAAACGGAATACACAGTCTAGCACATAGAGCATTGTGTAGGATAAACCATATACAGGGCACAGAAAGCTGCTTCAGTAAAGGTGAGAATTTTGAACTTATAGTAAGAACCTTTTCATTCACAATACAATAAATATAGAAATTAAAAATGGAAGTTTAGGACAAAGATCATCTGAAACCTGCACAACATAATGTTGTGGTACAATGAGGAAACCAAAGAAGAAACAAGAAATTATTAGAAATTAATCAGAATGAGTCTATGAAAACTTATGGAACACACAAAAGTAGTACTAAAATGGAAACTGCCACGCAGGTTTCTTTTCCTTAGGAAACAAAAAATGACTTAAATAAATGGCCTAATCTTTCATTTATTTATTCTTTTTACAAAATTAGTCAAAGAAGTTTCCAAAGTCAGTGGAAATAAGGACATAGTTAGATAATAAGGAAGTAATAAGGAGAGTATAAAGATAAATAAAATAGAAATCAAAGAAAATATAGAAAATACCAAAGATCAATGAAACAAAGATCAGCTTATTTGAAAGAATTATAAGAATGAAAAAACCCTTGAACAGACTGATAAAAGAAAACATCTAACAAACAGTATATAAATGAAAGATGAAAGATTTCAGCAGAGCTTACAGAAATATGAATGATCAAAGAGACTATTATGAACAAGTTCATGCTACTAAGCTGCACAATGAAGAAGAAATAAACAAATGGTCAGAATTGCATATCTTTCCAAGATTGCAATGTGAGGAAATAGGAAATATGAACAGAACAATTTCATAGGACAGAATTATACTGAGACAAGATGTCAACAGGGGTATTGAAAAGATGAAAGAAAAATAAATATAGAAAAATATTTTAGATAATTAACCAATATATCATAACCAAGTAAGATCTATTTCAGTGGTCTACATGTTTTTCATGTTTTAGACTGGAGCGATAGCACAGCAGGTTTGCTTTGCACGTGGCCAACCTGGGTTCGATTCCTTCATCCCTCTCGGAGAGCCCAGCAAGCTACCGAGAGTATCCTGCCCGCATGGCAGAGCCTGGCAAGCTACCTGTAGCGTATTTGATATGCCAAAAACAGTAATAAGTCTCACAATGGAGACATTACTGGTGCTCGCTCAAGCAAGTCGATGAACAACAGGACAACAGTGCTACAGTGCTACATATTTTTCAAATATGCAACTAAATTCACCTGATACTCACATAGTAAGAAAGAATGACAAAAAGCATATACTGTAAAAGATTCAGAGAAAACCTTTTAGAAGATTCAACATACTTTTATTTTAAAAACTCTCAAAATGACAATAGATGGATTTTTCTTTAGCATATTAAAGCCCATGCATAATAATAACACAACAAACATCATACACTATGGAAAAAATATTAAGCTTTCCCTCTAAATTAGACACAAGGTAAGAATGTTCACTCTCACCACTGTCATTCACTACAGTATTGGAAGACCTAGTCATAAAAATTAGAAAAATATATTTAATATATTCAAATTGCAAAATTACTAAAGCTACCATTCAAATTGGGTGTGGTGATCTACAAAGTAATCTCTAAGTATGCCACTAATCAATATACAAAAATCGGTTGTATTTCTAAAGGCAAAAAGAGGGATGATTTTAAAATTTAACTTAAAATTGCATTGAAATAACAAATTTCTATTTATAAACTTAACCCAAAAAAAGTGAAATAATTCTACGCTGAGGACTATAATTCTTACTTCCTAACAGTAATCCAAGACTATAATTGTCTGCATGTGAAAAAAGAATGTTTCTCAGGAAAGTAAGGCCTGCTAAAGCCTGACTCTAAACAAAAGCTGGAAGCTTAGATTATTTTTGCTTGTCTTTATGAGCTTTCACAACATTTACTGCCATTTCAGCTTACTTGCCAGAATTATAAAGTCCCTGTTTATCCTGTTCCATGTTTAAGTATTTTTTTCCCTACTTACTAATCACCTTTCTGGAATAATTATGGAATTCTGGAATTACTATGACCCTCTTAGAATTTTCAATTTGGATATATCGGCTTTGTTTTTATAAATTTAATTTGTACCCTAGAATTTAATAATGAATATGAGCCCCAAATCATTCAGAACAAATCATCGTGGGCTGCAGAGATGCTACAGTGGGCAGGGTGCTTGCCTCCGATGCTGCCGTCCCAAGAGAATTATAAACTCGAGTGCTAGCCTTCAAAGTCATTTAACATTCTTTCTTCAGGTTGTTATTTCCGGTGAAACATTTAGAGCGCTATTATCCCATTGTAGGTAGGTGATCCCATCCTGGTTTGCCTGGAAACTTCTAGTGTTTGCACGGAAAGTTCTATATTCTTCAATGCCCCGGGATAGTTAGCTACCCTACTTTTAGTTAATAAAAGTATTTGGGTTTAATAAATCCCTTTATTAAAGTTCACCAATCTTTATGGTTATTCATCTTAGAGTTCTCTATAGTAAACCTTTACTTTTATTAAAGTTAAGTCTTGAAATCTCCAAAGTTATATTCCAGAAGATGTAATTTTTTTTCAATTTGACTTTTAATTTCTTTAATTATTTTTATAGTATGATATAAAGACAAAGTTAAGATTTATTTTATTTCTTATAATTTGTCACACTGTTGAAAAATATCATTGCCCCCAAAAAATTACAGTGGACTGTTTATATGGACAACTCAAATGGAAGTGTACTTTAGTAGTATTGTTGAAAATTTATGACTCTGTGTTAATGCTACAATGTCATATTTGATGGGAATGTGTTGAACTATTACAATAGTAAATGAAAGTTTCTGAAATACTCAAGTTACATTGAAATGCTTCTTATATGTTGTGCTTTAATTATCATTCAGCCCAATCTTTAATTTCAGTTGTGGTGATTTATCTTTGGCCACTAGAACTGGCTTCATATATGAAGGAATAGTTACATATATAAAAAAGATAGTACTTATAACTCAAATGGCATGCTCTTATCCAGTTATTGTAGCTAGAGAATATGCATTGCATAATTTTATTTCTTTTTAAAATTTGAGACTTTCTTTATGGATCATTTAAGATTTATATCAGTAAATGTTCTGTATAGCAAAATAATTTTTTTTCTACAAATGTGGCATAAGTATCATTAAATTTAATGTCATTGCCCAAATTCTTCATACTGATATTACTTGTATGCATCATCGATCAATTACTGAGAGATATATTTTGATTAACATTGTCAGAAGATTGTTGATTACTTTCTAAATTTCATTTTCTTTATGGATTTTAAACTTTTTAAATTTCATTCTGTTTATGGATTGCAAACAGTATATTTTAGTGTGTATGAAAACGGGATAGTACATCTTCATATTCAATTAAATAATTTATCATAAAGAATTCTTTATGTCCCATGAACTTTATAACTTAAGGATTACTTTATTTGCTATTAATATGAGGAACTCTTGTTTACATTCCACAGTTTTTGTATGGGAAATAATTTTTCATGTATTTTCTTACAAGCTCCTAATGAAAGCATCCTTAACTTCAAGTAATTGTATATTGTAATTTGAAAAGACTAGATTCTTAACTTTATTGATTCCAAATATATTTTGAAATTATCTTTCTATTCATTAGTATATTTTTAGATTTTATTTATGTACAGACTACACTATTCTGAAGTATATGTTTATTGTATTTAGCATATAAATTATATGTGGTTTTATTCTATTGATATTTTCCCGTTTGTTTTTAGGCCACACGCAAGGTGCTCAGGTGCTGTTTCTGGCTGTGTTCATAGGAGTGACCTTTGGTGGGGCTCAGGACCATACATGTGGCCAGGGATTCAAACCTGAGTCAGTGAGGTACAAGGCAAACAATTCTTAGACTTTCTCTATGTAAGTCAATATTTGAAAATTAAGAAAACAAAATCCAATGAAGCTGATGCCTGTATGGATCCAAGTTAAATCTTGAAATCTTGAGCAGAATGCAAAACACAATAATGCAAAACACAAAAACAGTTGATATGAACTAAAATTAGTAAAGCACTTTTTTGCCTTTTTAAAAGTTGAATCACATTGAGATTGTTGCAAAGCTTTCATGATTAGGTTTTGGTCACACAATGTTCCAACACCCATCCCTCCACCAGTATACATTTTCCAACAATAACATCCCCTGTATCCTCCCATCTTCCCTGCCCCTCCCCAGTCTGACTCTTCGGCAATGGCAACCAGCATTTTCCCTCCTCTCTGTCTCTGTCTCTGTCTCTGTCTCTGTCTCTGTCTCTGTCTCTTTCTCTGTCTCTGTCTCTCTCTCCTTTTCAGCACATAGTTTACAGTACTGATGCTGAGAGTTCGTCATGGTAAGAGTCTTTACCCACTTTCAGCACATCCATCCAGAGTGATCCCTTCCAACCGTCAGTCACAATGGTCCTTCTCTGTCCCAACTGCCCTCTACCCAGCCATTAAGGCAGGCTTCCACTGTGGACCATTCATCTTGGCCCCTGTTCTACTGTCCTTGGGTGTTAGTCTTATACTATGTTTTGTTTGTTTATATCTCACAAATGGGCAGTTATTCTATGTCTGTCCCTCTTCTTCTGACTAATTTCACACAACCATAATACTCTTCCATGTCCATCCATTTATAAGCAAATTTCATGACTTCATTTTTTTCTAATAGCTGCATTCATTGTATAGATGTACCATAGTTACTTTAACCAGTCATCTGTTCTCGAGCACTTGGGTTGTTTCCAGATCCTTCCTAGTGTGAACAGTACTGCAATAAACATACAAGTGCAGATGTCATTTCTGCCTTTTTGCACTCGTAAAGTGGTGCAGCCAGAAGTGATATTGTTGGGTGATATGGAAACTCAGTTTCTAGTTTTTGAGGAATACCTCATATTGTGTTCTAAACAGGCTGGGCCAGTCAGCATTCCCAACAACAATAAACGAGAGTCCCTTTCTACCTGCATCCACACAAGCACTGGTTGTTCTTATTCTTTTAGATGTGTGCTAGTCTCTGTGGTGTAAAGTGATATCTCACTGTTGTTTTAATTTCTGTCTTGCCGATGATTACCAATGTACAGCATTTTTCATGTGCCTTTTGGCCATTTGTATTTCTTCTTTGGGAAATGTTCTGATCATTTCTTCTACCATTATTTTTGATGGGGTTGGAGGTATTTTTTCTTATAAAACTCTAGCAGTGCCTTACACATCTGAATATTCACCCCTTATTTGATGGGTATTGGGAAAATAATTTTTTCCATTCTGTGGCTGCATCTGTGTCTTGGTCACTAAATCTTTGGAAATGTAGAAACTGCTTAGCTTAATATAGTACCATTTGTTTATCTTTGCTTCTACTTGCTTGGTCAGTGTTGTTTCATCTTTAAAGATGTCTTTAGTACTTTTGGCTATTTATATATTTATTTATTTTGGTTTGGGGGTCACACTCAGCAGCACTCAGGGCATACTCCTGGCATGCTCAGAGATTACTCCTGGTGGGGCTCATGGAACCATATGTGGTGCCAGGGATCAAAACCAGGTCAGCTATATGCAAGGCAAGCACCCTACCCACTGTACACTCATCATGCACTTTTCCTTAGGGAAAAGTTCAGTCTTTAAAATTGTTGCATGCAGCATATGCAGCATGCAGAACACCTTGATCTGCAAAATAAGAGGAAATGATAGAGATTATGTATAGCTAATCTATTGTTACACCACATCAAAGCTGATCAATGAGCCAGAGTGAATGGGGTAGTCAGGCATGTGCCCTGTTTGTGGCTGCTCTGAGAACCATGGGAGGTGCTCCTGGGGCTCCTGAGTTTTCCCTGGAAGGCCTCAACCTAAAAAAAAAAGAATGGAGAATTGACTGACATTTTCAAAATGTTTTTTTTTGCTTCCAAATCTCACTTGCTTTCTCTAGATCCCTTTGCTTGATTTTTCCAATCTGGAGAAGCCCCGGACTATCCTATACATGTATTTCCTCTCTTCCCTCTAACATCTCTCTAAGAAAGTTTTGTTCAATAGAAACTCTCTTGTTACACACACACACACACACACACACACACACACTTGGAAAGTTCTGACTTGCTTCTTTTGCTTGTCAGTAAGACAGCTAATGGAAAATATTGCAGATCCAGTAACACTTGGTTTTATCCAATCTTTCACTAGAAGAGGAACATAAATATGAATATAGATGATAAAATATTTGGATGTTTTCAAGAAAATATTGATTCATTCTTCTCTTTTTCTTCTCCTTCTCTATCTTCTCCTCCTTCTTCTCTACCTTCTCCTGTCTCCTTTTCTTCTCTTCCCCTTTTTCTTCTCCACATAATAGGTATGATCTCAGCTTCAACATTATAGCTGATACGTTGTGTTGGTGAAAGCTAAGAAATATTTATTTGTGTGTATAAATGCCAACATCATCAGTTTTATCAGGATTCAGATAACAATTAGACATGGGAATAAGATTAAAATAAGGCACCAAATATTTCTGTTAGTTTAGTTGATTTATCTAACAAATTAAATTTTTACATGCAGTGTCACACTTTGTTTTAAAGGTTTTAACTTTAGGGCCTGGGACTTTTACTCAAAGGACCAGCACACATGTTTTGCAAGGAGTCCCGAGTTTGCTTCCCAGTACCATATTGTCCCTGAAAAATTGGACTCAGAGTAGACCACAAGCACTGCTGAGACTTGCCCCGAACCCCAAAATAAATTGTTTTTAGATGGTTTCTTAGTTTAAATCTTAAAATTTGATAGTAATTTAAAATTTAAAGACATGCTTATGACAGAAACATTCTGCATCTATGTTACGTTCACTGTGCATTTTAGGATCAAAACATTTTGTTCCACTCACATTGCAAGAGAGTCAGCTAACACGCATGTGAGAGCAAACTAAAACTAGAGATTATTTCTGGAACTTGTGATTTTTAAGAAGATGTTATACAGATTCTGTTCATGTGACCTGAATCTAGGCTTTTACTTATTTATTTTAAATTTCCATGCAAAATAATTGAGCATCATCTGTAAAAAAATCATTAGAGGATCAGAGACAGAACAGGGGTTATGGCACATATCTTGAGTGTGGCTGACACTCTGAAACACTTGGTGCAACCAGAAGCCCGGAGCACTGTCAGGGAGACGAGAACTGTGTCGTTGGCACTAGAGTCCCTGGGTAGCTCACGAATGCCTGTTCAACTCCATGTATCAAGTTCTCAGACGGAATTGTGGGCCTGGTTGACCAATAATCAATAATCACAGGGAATGATGCCCCCCCCAGCTTACCCCACCTGTGCCTACTGAGCTACTGAGCACCACTCAGCAATATAAGCACAACACATAGATTCTCATGAAACTGAAATTAGACTCTCAATATCTGAGAGCTCTGGGAATTCGAATTTGAACACTAAACTTTAAATAAAGAGTATTCCAACAAACCAATAGAGTTGTCTTATTTTGTGCATATTTAGTGTTTTATGGAAGACACTTTTTCTTTTTGTGTGTGCGTGTGATTTTTTTTTTGTTTTTTTGCTTGGGGCCACACCAGGTAGTGCTCAGGACCTACTCTTGCCTCTGCACTTAGTGATCCTCCCGAGGGGCTCAGTATCTGTCCTTCTGGGAATCAACCCAGGTTGACCATGTGTAAAGCAATTGCCTACGAGCTATATTGTCTTTCTGACCCAGGAAGATTTTTTTCCACAAAGTATGATTGAGTTAATAAATCTATGCTGCAGTCAATTATTGCCTATATGAGAGAATACGTTTTTTACATTTTTCAGTTTTTAGTAATTCTATAGCACTGTAGCACTGTCATCCTGTTGATCATCAATTTGCTCGAGTGACACCAGTAATGTCTTCATTGTGAGACTTGCTGTTACTGTTTTTGGCATATTGAATATGTCACGGATAGCTTGCCAGGATCTGCCGTGCAGATGGGATACTCTCGGTAGCTTGCCGGGCTCTGAGAGGGATGAAGGAATCAAACCCAGGTCCACCACGTCCAAGGCAAACGCCCTACCCGCTGTGCTATGGCTCCAGTGCAATTATATAGCAGGGTTTAAAAACCTATGCTTTTCTCCTCTCATGTTTTGTGCTTTAAGGAAATTAATTAATAAGAACTACTTTTAACTTGGTTTCCAGAAGGAAACCATACACGATACGTATGTTCAAACTGTGGTTACCAAGCAGTACTTGCAAATGCTCCTAAGAAAAATTATCATATGAGTGTGACATTTGTGTCATTACTTCCTTAGTTTTGATGTCCTTTTACAAAGATATTTAAATTACTTTAAGTGATTATTTTACATTAGTTTTGCAATTTTTAAATAATGCAATGCTTTATTTAAAAGTAACTAAAATGTTATAAGTTATAAGAAACCTTAACTCCACTAAGAATTGTGGTTACAGTGATTGAATAATCAGAGTGATGATTAATAATCAGAATATTAATTATAAATAAATATATATTGTGAGTGTTGAGCTCCAAAATAGGCAAACTCATTTTTTATAGGTAGGTAAACTTTAAAACATACACTTTTGGTTTTAACCCTAATATGAGAGTAGCCATTCACAAATGATATATAGTAGCTAATTGCCCTATGTCCAAACTTGAAATGCTGTTGGTCTTTATGCTAATCTGCTGCTTATTTTTCTTTTTTGTAATCAAATTCTCCTAACACATTTTTAATAGAGAAATTAGGTGATTGTTCAATTGATTTTCATTTTTTTTTTATTTTTAAACTTTATTGAATCACCGTGAGATACTTACAAGCTTTCATGTTTGGGTTACAATCTCACAATGATCAAACACCTATCCCTCCACCAGTGCACATTCCCCACAACCAATATCCCGGGTATACGCCCTCTTTCCTACTCTCCCCCTGCCTCTAAAGCAGACAATATTCCCCATACTCTCTCTCTACTTTGGGCATTATAGCTTGCAACACAGACACTGAGAGGTCATCATGTTTGGTCCATTATCTACTTTCAGCATGCATCTCCCATCCCAGCTGGTTCCTCCCAGCACCACTTGTTGAAGAGGCTTTTCTTGTTCCACTTTGGATTTCTTGCTCCTTTGTCAAATATTAAGTGGCCATATATTTGGAGGTGTGTGACAGGATATTCAACTGTTCCATTGGTCTGCATGTCAGTTTTTATCCCAATACCATGCTGTTTTAATTACTACTGATTTGTAGTAGAATTTGAAGTTTGGGAAGGTGACGCCACCCATCTTCTTTTTTTCCAAGGATTGCTTTGGCTATTTGTGGGGGTTACTGTTCGATATAAATTTCAGGAGTGTTTTGTCTATTTCTCTGAAAAATGTCCTGGGTATCCTGATAGGGACTGCATTAGATTTGTATAGTGCTTTGGGCAGTATTGCCATTTTGATAATGTTAATTCTCCTTATCCATGAGCAGGGGATGTGTCTCCATTTCCTAGTGTCCTCCTTGATTTCTTGAAGTAGTGTTTTATAACTTTCCTTTATAGGTCCTTCACCTCTTTGGTTAAGCTGATTCCAAGGTACTTGATTTTCTGAGGTACTATTGTGAACGGGATTGTTTTTTAAATGTCTCTTTCTTCTCTTTCATTATTTGTATATAAGAAAGCCATGGACTGTTGGGTGTTGATTTTGTACCCTGCCACTTTAATATATTGACTAATTGTTTCTAGGAGCTTTTCTGTAGAGTCTATAGGGTTTTCCAAGTATAGTATCATATCATCTGCAAATAGTTATTACTTGATCTTTTCCTTTCCTATCTGTATGCCCTTGATATATTTTTCTTGTCTAACTGCTATGGCCAGGATTTCCAGTACTATATTGCATAGGAGTGGCAAAAGTGGGAAACCTTGTCTTGTGCCTGATCTTTGAGGGAAGGCTTTTAGTTTTTCCCCATTGAGAATTATACTTGCTGTGGGCTTTTGGTAGATGGCTTTGACTGTATTGAGGAAAGTTCCCTCATTGCCCATTCTGCTGAGAGTTTTCATCATAAACGGGTGCTGAATCTTGTCAAATGCTTTCTCTGCATCTATTGATATGATCATATAGTTTTCATTATTTCTTTTATTGATATGATGAATTATGTTGATTGACTTGCGAATGTTAAACCATCCTTGCATCCCTGGGGTGAATTCTACTTGGTCATGGTGTATGATCTTTTTGATGAGTCATTGGATTCTATTTGCTAATATTTTGTTGAGGATTTTTGTGTCTGTTTTCATCAGGGATATCAGTCTCTAATTCTCTTTCTTTGTGGTATCTTTGTCTGCTTTTGGTATTAGGGTGATATTTGCTTCATAGAAACTGTTTGGACATGTTTTTAATACTTCAATTTTCTGGAAAAGCTTAAAGAGGATTGGGAGTAAGTCCTCTTTAAAGATTTGGAAGAATTCACTAGTAAATCCATCTGGACCAGGACTTTTGTGCTTGGGGAGACTTTTTATTACCGTATCAATTTCCTTGATGGGGATCGGTCTGTTCAGGTATTCCAGGTCTTCTTGGTTCAGTCTTGGGAGGCTATAGGGCCTAGGAATTTATCCATTTTCTCGAGGTTTTCGTGTTTTATGGCATAAAGATTCTCAAAGTAATCTTTGAGGATCCTTTGAATTTCTGAAATTTCTGTTGTAATGTCCCCGGGTTTTCATTTCTAATTTGGTTTATTTGGGTTTCCTCTCTCCCCTTTTTTTTTTTGTGAATCTTGCTAGAGGTTTATCAATATTGTTTATTTTCTCCAAGAACCAGCTCTTGGTTTCATTGATTATTCGAATTGTTTTTTTTTTTGGTTTCCATCTCATTAATTTCTGCTCTGAGTTTTATTATTTCCTTCCTCCTGTTCAGATTCGGCTTCTTTTGTTGTGAGCTCTTAAGCTGTGAGGTTAGGTTACTTATGTGGGCTTGCTCCTCCTTCCTGAGTGATGCTTGTAGAGCTATGAACTTTCCTCTTAACACAGCTTTTGCTGTGTCCTGTAGGTTTTGGTAACTTGTGTCCTTATTGTCGTTCGTTTTCAGGAATCTTTTGATTTCCTTTCTAAGTCACTCATTGTCCAATGCTGAGGTGTTTTATTTCCAGGTGTTTGATTTCGTTTTCTGTTTGTGTATGTGATTATTTCTAATTTCAGCACATCTTGGTCTGATAAGATTGTTGATACAATCTCTATCTTCTTAATTTTATGAGGTTATGTTTTTTGGTTCAGCACGTGGTCTATCTCCTGTATATATCTACTAAATCCCTTTCTTCCATTTCTTCCCTCAGATGAAGTATGTTCTTACTAAGCTTGGGTCTGGTTGATCTATCAAGAGGTGATAAAGCGGTGTTGAAGTCTACAACTAGTATTGTGTTGCTATTGATGTCTTTCTTCAAGTCTATGAGTAGTTGTTTTAAGTACTTTGCTCGTCCTTCATTAGGTGCATACATATTTAGTATTGTTAGTTCTTCCTGTTGTACAGATTCTTTTATCAATAAGAAATGAGCTTCACTGTCTCTTGTGACCTTCTTCAATCTGAAATCAATGTTGTCTGATACTAGGATGGCTATGCCAACTTTTTTATGAGTTGTTTGCCTGTAGGATTGTTTTCCAGCCTTTGACTTTAAGCCTGTGTTTGCTCTGACTGTTGAGATGTGTTTCTTGCAGGCAACAGAATGTTGGGTTCAATATTCTAATCCATCCTGCCACGCTGTGTCTTTTAATCGGTGCATTTAACCCATTGACGTTGAGAGAGACTGTTACGGGGTTGTGTTGTCCCATTTATCTGCTGAAGTTTGGTGTATTTGAGGGTCCTGTCTTGTCTTAAAGTAGCCTATTCTTTGTTCTTGTAACCATGGTTTTGAGTCTATGAAGTTCCTGAGATGTTGTTTATCTGTGAAAGTGTGTGCTGTTCCTTCTGTTATGAATGAGTCTAGCCGGGTAAAGTATTTTTGGTGAGGCATTTATTTCATTGAGTTTTTTCACTATATCCCACCACTGTTTTCGGGCTGTGAGGGTTTCATCCGACAAGTCAGCTGTGAATCTTAAGGATGCTCCTTTAAATGCAATTTCTTTCTTTGATCTTGCTGCTTTCAGGATTTTGTCTCTATCTGAGATTTTGGTCATTTTGATCAGGATGTGTCCTGGGGTATTTTTATTTGGATTTCTTCTAGCTGGTACCCTTCAGGCCTCCTGAATGTGGTCACATGTTTTCTTGAGATCTGGGAACATTGTAGCAATGATGTCTTCCACAGTTTCTTCTTCATCAGAGTTTTCTTCCTGTCCCTCTGGGACTCCAATAATTCTTATATTACTCCTTTTGGTTTCATCACGATCTTCTCTTGCCATCTGTTCCCGGATTGTCAGTCTCTTTTCCATTTTCTGTTCTTTTCTAGAGACCCTGGACTTCATCTTCTAGCTCACTGATTCTGTCCTCAGAAGCTGTTATTCTGCTGCTGAGGCCGTCCAGGTTTTTAATTCGCCTACCAGGTTTTTCACGTCTGACATTTCCGTTTGTACTTTCTGCATCTCTACCTTCAAATCTTCTTGTATTTTATTGGTATTGCTTTCCTTTTTTTTTTTTAGCTCCCTAAACATCCTCAGTGGCTCTTTTCTAAATTCCTTGTCAGAGAGATTGTATAGCACTTCATTGCTGTTGGGGTCTTCTGGGCTAGCCTCTTCAACAAGTAAGCTTGATGGGGATCTCTGTTGCTTTACCATTGTGACCTATGTAGCTCAGCCCTTGACACTCACTAATACTATTCTGTTTATGATGCAATATTAATTTAGGTGGACTTGATGCAATATTGGTTAATGTATTTCTGTTGGTTAAGCTAACCTGGTGAAAGTTCCAACTCAGAGGGTAACTTCTGGTTCTTGTGGGATATGGAGGGGAGAAAATAACTTGTGGGCGCTAATGCGACCGTGGCTCCGGGCAAAAGCCCTGACGTGGGCTGGTACCTGGATAGAGTGGCAGAGAGTGCACGGAACATTTCAGCTTTGGATTCGGCACAGTGTCCCTCAATTCCCATCCCCTGAAGACCAAGGGTGAAAACCAGTTTTCCTGGGATCTGGGTAAAAACACGGCTCCGGGAAAGAGCCCTGTTGCGGGCTGGTACCCGGATAGGGTGGCAGAGAGTGCACGGGACTTTCAATTTGAGAGATTCCAAATTCTAAGTGCAAAGTGCAGCTAAGATATATGCATTGTGTAAATTTCAGGAGTGTTTTGTCTATTTCTTTGAAAAATGTCATGGGTATCCTGATACGGACTGCATTAAATTTGTATAGTGCTTTGGGCAGTATTGCCATTTTGATAACATTAATTCTCCCTATCCATGAGCAGGGGATGTGTCTCCATTTCCTAGTGTCCTCCTTTGATTTATTGAAGTAGAGTTTTGTAATTTTCCTTTTATAGGTCCTTCACCTTTTTGGTTAAGCTGGTTCCAAGGAACTTGATTTTCTGAGGTACTATTGTGAACGGGATTGTTTTTTTTAATGTCTCTTTCTTTTCGTTCATTATTTGTATATAAGAAAGCCATGGACTTTTGGATGTTGATTTTGAAACCTGCCACTTTTTTATACTGACATATTGTTTCTATGAGTGATTCTGTAGAGTCTTTAGGTTTTCCAAGTATAGTATCATATTATCTGCAAATACTGATAACTTGATCTCTTCTTTTCCTATTTGTATGCCCTTAATATCTTTTTCTTGTCTAACTGCTATACCCATTACATTTTTCAAAGAAATAGACAAAACACTCCTGAAATTTATATTGAACAGTAGCCCCCCATGAATAGCTAATGCAATCCTTGGAATAAAAGAAGGTGGATAGCATCACCTTCCCCAACTTCAAACTCTACTACAAAGCAGTAGTAATTAAAACAGCATGGTATTGGATAAAAACAGACCTGCAAACCAATGGAACAGATTGAATATTGAATGTCACAGACCCCCAAATATATGGCCACTTAATCTTTTACAAAGGAGCAAGAAATGCAAAGTGGAACAAGGAAAGCATCTTCAACAAGTGGTGCTGGGAAAACTGGATAGCTACCTGCAAAAAAATGAACTCTGACCTCTGTCT
Organism: Sorex araneus; assembly: GCF_027595985.1. Lineage (NCBI taxonomy): Eukaryota > Metazoa > Chordata > Mammalia > Eulipotyphla > Soricidae > Sorex > Sorex araneus. Next base: position 183,551,664 of record NC_073302.1, on the reverse strand, counting down.
AATGCCAGGCACAAAAGTCTTCAACGTGGATTGAAGACCTCAATATCAGACATGAATCTATAAGGTTTATAGAAGAAAATGTAGGCAGAACTCTCCATGACATTGAAGCTAAAAGCATCTTTAAGGATGAAACAGCGCTGACCATAAGTGGAAGCAAATATAAACAAATGGGACTACACAAACTAAGAAGCTTCTGCGCTTCAAAAGAAACGGTGACAAAATACAGATAGAGCCCATATTGGGAAAGAATATTTACCCAATACCCATCTGATAAGCGATTAATATCCAGGATATACAAGTCACTAGTAGAATTGTATAAGAAAAAAACCTCAAACCCCATCAAAAACTGGGGAGAAGAAATGAACAGAATTTTCCTCAAAAAAAGAAATACAAATGGCCAAAAGGCACATGAAAAAATGCTCCACATTGCTAGTCATCAGGGAGATGCAAATCAATACAACAATGAGATATCATCTCACAGCACAGAGACTGGCACACATTCAAAAAACAAAAGTAACCAGTGCTGTCATGGATGTGGGTAAAAGGGACGCTCCTTCACTGTTGTTGGGAATGCCAACTGGTCCAGCCTTTCTGGAAAACAATATGGATAGTCCTTCAAAAACTAGAAATTCAGCTTCCATATGACCCCACAATACCACTTCTGGGAATATATCCTGAGAATGCAAAAAAGCACAGTCAAAATGACATCTGTACCTATATATATACATTGCAGCACTGTTCACAATAGCCAAAAACATGGAAACAACCCTAGTGCCCTAAAACAGATGACTGGTTAAAAAAACTTTAGCACATGTACACAATGGAATACTATGCAGCTGTTAGGAGAGATGAAGTCATAAAATTTGCTTATAAATGGATAAACATGGAGAGTATCATGCTAAGTGAAATGAGTCAGAAAGAGAGGGACAGACATAGAAGGACTGCACTGATTTGTGGAGTATAAAATAACATCACATGAGGCTGACACCCAAGGACAGTAGATACAAGGGCCAGGAGGATTGCCCCAGAGCTGGAATACTGCTTCATGAACGGAGGGGAGAAGGCATATGGAATAGAGAAGGGATCAGTAAGAAAATGATGGCTAGAAGAACAGTTGGGATGGGAGATGTGTGCCAAAAGTAGATAATGAACCAAACACGATGACCTCTCAGTGTCTGTGTTGCAAGCTATAATGCCCAAAAGTAGAGAGAGAATATGGGGAATATAGTCTGCCATAGAAGCAGGGGTAGGGAGGAAATTGGGGGTATATCCGGGATATTGGTTGCGGGGAATGTGCACTGGTGGAGGGATGGTTGTTTGATCATTGTGAGATTGTAACCCAAACATGAAAGCTTGTAACTATTTCATGGTAATTCAATAAAATATAAAAGAATTTTTTAAAAAGATATATGCATTGTGAAAATAATAATATAATCTAAGTGATCCAACGAACTCCTGTAACTGATAAACACTTTTAAATACTTACTGCAATTGGAGCTACTGCTTCATAATTGTGAGGGTTCTATTTCCCTTCATTTAGTAGGAACAATAGTTGAACTAACTTATTTTTAAGTAGACTTTTTGATATGTGGTATAGATGGAAATAATGCCTATTTTCATATTTATGTCAGGCAGAAATAACCGCAAGTAAGTGATAATATCTTAATTTTATGGTAAGATAGCAGCAGGAAAACAGATAATATGGTTCATGTGGAATTCAAGGAGTAAATACCCACCAGTGAGAGCATCAGACAAAGATAGAAGCCCTTCTTAGCAGTGCAGTTATATCCCAATTCATCTAGCACAGTGAGAATCTTCTGGCCTGAGTCATCATCCACTCTAGATTCCCAAAGAAAGAATAGGAGCAAGAGAAGCAGAAAGAAAAGCGAAGCAAGGGAATCAAGGTTGACTTTCCTGTAATAGCTGTTTAGTTTCTGTTGGTGGATCACACCCAGTTGTGCTCATGGCCAGCAAATAGGAATCACTCCTGGCTTGATTTGTGACACCATATGGAGTGATGAAATTTGAACCATGTCAGCGGATAGGTTCCTTACCCTCTGTACTATCTCTATGGCCTGATGGATGTTAGGGAGATAAGGAAAGTGAATTTCTATACCTTCAGTATAGCATGGACTACCTGAGTCCATATTCAGATATCATCTGAAATAAGACATTATTGTTATTTGGTGAATAATCATTATTTCTGGAATAAATGAAATTATTAGTAATATTTTTATGTCAGATGAAGGGCACTTTACAGTGTATTCGACTTTATAGACAAATGAACAATATCAGTACTATTTCCTGAAAAGATTTTGTGGGCTTCAAACTATAATATAATGTGATTTGGAGAAAAACAGTGGACTAGAGCTGTTACCGACTGGATTCCACAAGACTTCAAAGGAAAGCTTGGCTGCCCACCTATGAGAAACTCAGACTTCTTAGTCAACACCCTGCAAGAATGGTTTCAGGCTCTTCGTGTTCCTGGAGTGAGCAGATGCCACTGGGCTACACTAACACCTAACAGGGACTAATGGAGATTGTACTGGAACCCACTTGAGCAATTCCATAAGCAATGGGATGACAAGTGATACAAGTGAAGTGATCTTTTGGATAATTTCTGTTTTATAAAGCTAATTTATTTTTCTATCTTTTTTCTGTTTTTGAACTGTACCTTTTGTGCTCCTCGCTCTTGGCTCTGTGGCAGGAATGACCTCTAACTGTGCTCAGGTGATTAAATAGTATTTGGTCATGTGTAAGTCAAACACCTTAACCCCTCTATGACCTGTTTAGACCTACACATGTTTTCCTTTAAAAATTAGTTTTTTTCTAACTTACATAAGTATCTTTTGTCTATCATGTATGATGTAAATATTTTATATACTTATATTGGTACATTTTGACTTGATAGAAAATTTTGTCATAAAATTTCTTATTTTAATATAGTTACCTAACTCATACTACTCAGAAAAATCTCTCCCTCATTGCTGCCAGTTTTAGTGAAGAGTTTCAAAAGTAATACTTGTAATGTAATATCTCATATGATATATTATTTAAAAATATTTACTTCATAAAAATTAAAATTAAAAATCTATTGTTTTTATTAATTTAGTCACATCTAAATTGTTATTGAAAAATTTTCTTTTTTTAAAAAAAAATTTAAGCATGTTTTGCAATAATGTTAATAGTAGGGTTTCTTGCATTAATAATTGTGTCGTTACACCCTCCTTCAAAGTATCCCTTTGTTCCATCACTGCCCCATTGGACCAGTCCCAGTGCCCCTGGCACCATCCCATTGCTCTGGTAGCTTTCCAGTAAAATCCCGTTGTCTGTTTCTGTTGCCTTTGTGTATTTGCTATTCCCCTACTATGTTTCTTTACATCTCACATATGAGAAAGACCATCTGTGTCTGTCTCCTTCTAACCTGACTCACATGGTTCTCTCCAGACCTCTCTGCAAAGCAACACAATATATAATTTCATATGATTGTAATGCAGAGTACTATTCCACTGTGTATTCGTACCATAATTTCTTTATTCAGGCATCTGTTCTTGGATTCAGTTCATGTTTTGGCTTTTGTGAATAGTGCTACAGTAGACATAGGCATTTAAATGTCTTTTCTGAATAGACTTTGTGGGCTCTTGGGATGGGTGTCAAGAAGTGGAATTGTTGGGTCATATGCAGGTTCAGTTCCTAGTATTTTTGAGAAGTGATATATTGTTTACTAAACACTTTCCCACTGAATTCACACCAATACTGTTTTTGTTTTCTTTTTGTGATGTGGGCCAATATCACTGATTTGACTTTCTATTTCATTGTTGTTTTGATTTGTATTTCTCTTGCCAAATCTGATGCAGAGAATTTATTCCTATCTTTTTGTCTTTTATTCATCTCCGTGTCTTCTTTGAGGAAGTTTTGGATTCATCTCTTCCATGTTTTTGGATGGTGTTTGCTATTTTTTCTTATAAATTTATAACAGGGCTTTATTTTGGAAATTAGGCCTTTATCAATTGAACTGTGGGTAAATATTCTATCTTCATCTGCCTTTGGAAATTCTGGTCATTGATATTTTTGTTGTTGGCCTTTGTGGTTCAGACACTTCTTAATGTAGTAGTTAGAGGTTGGCTTTCTGTTTGTTTTGTTTTGGGGCCATGTCCATGGGTCCTTAGGACTTACTCCTGGTCCTGAGTTCAGGAATAACTCCTGGCAGGGCTTTGGGAATGACATGTTTGGCAAGGCAAGTGCCCTGCCTGCTGAACTATAGTTGTGCCTCCATTTTTTTTTAATCTTTGCTTCTATTTGCTTGGCTAATGGCACTGAATAATCGTTGCCTTGAGATTCAGTGTCATAAAGTGTTTTACCTACGTTTTACTCAATACAATTTATAGATTAAGGTTTAATGTTGAGGTCATTAATTGATTTCAGCATTTCAATTTACATTAAGTGCATGGAGATAGAATGGGGTTTTGACTTTATTTTCTTTTTTTAATTTTTGGCTTGGAATCAGCCATTTTTCCCACCGCCATTGTTGCTGATTCTTTCCATGATTCACTTCACGTTGTTTTTGCTCTTTTGTCACAGAGTAGCAGGACTCTCTGGACTATCAGTGTTATTCCATCCACACAGGAGTCTTTCATGATTCCAGCATCATACTGTTTTGATTACTACAGCTTTATAGTACAGTTTAATGCATGGGAAAAGGAAGCCTTCCACCTTCTTTTATTCCCCCTACAATTCTATTTATTATTCATGGGAGAGGGTGTTTATTACTCCATATAAATTTCAGTAGTGTTTAATATATGTCTTTTAAAATGTTTTGTGTGTTTTCATAGGGGATAAATTCAATTTATATAATGCTTTAGGCAAGACCATGGTTTTTGCAATATTCTTACATGTACAATATATGTTTCTATTTCCTTATGTACTTTTTTACTACTTAAGTAATGTTTTAATATTTCCTTTGCATAAGTCTTTTACTTTTCTGTTACAATTCCTAGGTTGATTTTCTGAGGAAAAATTTTGAGTGTTTTTTTATAATTGTTTTTATATTTCATCATCTGCTTATCAAAAAGTCATAAATTTCTGTGCATTGATTTTATAGACTGAAATTTCACTATATTTGTCTATTAATTCTAGGAGGTGTTCTAGAATGATATTGTGGCATCTGCTAATGGTGAGAATTTAACTGCTTCCGCCCCCGCCCCTTCTCTCTTCCCAGTTGCTATGTCAAGGACTTCCAATACCATATTGAATAATAGTGATGAGTGTTGGTATCCTTGTCTTATGCCTGAAACTAGAGAGAATGCTTTCAGTTTATCACATTGAGTATGATGTCTGCTGTTGGTTTTGAATAAATGACTTTAACTTGTTGAGAAAAATTCCTTCAACCACAATTTTATTGATAGTTTTTTATCATGATTGGATGTTGAATTTGTCAAATGCTTTATCTGTATCTATTATTGTAATCATATGACTTTTTTTCCTTTTACTGATATAGTACACTCTTTATTTGCATATATTAACCCCACCTTGTGTCCTATGAATTAATTCTACTTGGTCATTGTGTATGATCTCCTGGTGTATAATATTCTTCCATCAAGAAGTCACATGACTGTAATATTTTGAACTGAAGTATTGGTTTCAATTGGCACAATTTTTGTTAAGAATCTTTTCATCTAGTTCACTGAGAATAGAGTTCTCTAGTTTTCCTCTAAAGAAAAAGTCTCTCTAGTTTTGGTACCAATCTCATAGATGTTTCTTGAAAGAATTCCCATTTCTTCAGTTTTCTGAAAAAGTCTGAAAAATATTGGGAAGAAATCTTCTTTAAGGTATATACAAACTTACTAGGAAACTCATTGTGGCTTTAGCTTATATTTATAATTTTTTTTAGACTTTGGACTACCATTTTCATTTATTTGACAGTATATAACATTTCACGTGCTCAGACTTGGGAGGATATAGGAGTCAATAATTTGTCCATTCCTTTTAGATTTTATCATCAAGATTTTTGAAGAACAGCCAAGTCCCTGATGAATACCTGTAAAATTATGTGTTGTTTGTTGTGACATCTCTTTCAATTCTGCTTTGGATTACTCTGGTCTTCTTTCTTCGAGAGTCTTGCTAATGGCTTGTCAATCCTGTTCAGCCTTTCAAAAACCAGATCTTGATTTCAGTGATATTTTGAATTTTTTCATTTCCATTTCATTGATTTCTGCTCCGAGTTTTAATATTGAAGGCTTTTACTGTTTAATGTAAGAATCTACTGAAGTAGTCTCTCATTAACGAAATCCAAATTTTCATTCCGAAACACATTTCCTATTCATTTATTTATGGCCATCATTTCTTTATGTATTCTTCTTCCAAATGCATTATTATTTCACAGTTTATTACCATATTACTTTATGGAAAGCCATTTCAAAAGACTCAACATAGATCACCAAGTATTTTTTTCTGATTTGTCTTAGATGGTGGATAGGGATTTCAGAAATAGAATGTGTTAGAGAATGTGGCTCATGCCATCATTAACTCAAACATTATGACCTTCAATAAAACAAAGTTGCATGACTTTAATATTTAGATCTTTATTTATAAAATGGAAGACCTAAGAGTATTGCCCAGTTCATATTTGGTGGGTGAATCAACATAAACAAATATATAAGCTGTTTATATTACACATTACAGGTACCATTATTATGGTCAATTGAATATAAATTTTATCCATAAGTATTCAAATCAATGTTTTCTATTTTTGAATACCCAATCATATATTTTGATAATAAATTAAAGTTAGCTTAAAATTTTATAAATATATGTTATTCTTAATCATTAATAAAGTTTAACAGACCAATCAAGAACAAAATTTTTCCTGTTTCACTTGATTGAGCTTATACAGTGCTAAATGCTTTATACTCACATCTGTTAATTAATAACAAGGGTCTAGCAACTGTGATCAGAAACTCTTTAACATTTTTAAGCATAACAAGAATTTAAGTCTGCTATGAAAGTTTCAAAATATCATTAATATGGCCAACTAATCGACATTCTAAATCAGAGTTAATTTTCCAGTTCCAATAAAGGATTTGAAATTAAATTTTTGGTAAATATATATTGACTTAGAGAGATGTGATTCTGGAAGCTTAACTTCTTGAATCACAATTTAACATATTTTCCAGTTTGCCTACTGCCAGATTTCCTTCCTAAAGTATCAGGACAAATTCATTTTTGCAAGAGCAATATCTGAGAGAAGTCACCATTTCCCTTTCACCTAATTCTTCACCAAACACTATCATTTTACTTCCTCACTGAAAACACTTTCTGTTCTCTGTCTCTGCTGTGACTGTAAGTTTTCATCATTTTTCATTTAAGTGGTTATAATAATTTTTAATTGATATGATTACCTTTAGCACTTTCCTTGTTGCCAGTCTTTTCCACACTGTCACTAAAAAGAGTCACGTCACATTTTCCCCCAACCTCCAAGTTTGCTTCCAATCTTCTCTATTCAAATCACTTCCATCGAAGACTAGTCAGAATCTTGCCAAAGCTTATCTTACCATTTTCAACATAACAAACAGAAAATCCACTTAATGATTAGGTTACTTGTTATATAATGTTTTGGCTGACCCAGTTAGTTTAAATTTCTTTTCTCCCCTTATAGATTGACAAAACTATATTCCTCCCTTATTACATCATACATAAGTGGAACTTCCTTTGTGACCACATAGCCAAATTGTTTGTTTCCTTCTCCTATCTTTGTGGCCCCCCACATGTCACATTATTGATTATTCTGCTTTTGTTTCATAGTTCCTCAGTATTATTTTTAGATTGAATTCGGCTATCTCCAACAGCACACATCAAACCATTTCCACAGCTGTACCTTTGAGTCCTTGGCATATTTTTGGTCCTCAATGAATATGTGCTAATGTCTGAAAAGAGAAGTAATGAGAAAGTGAGCTCAAATGATCTGTGAATAAAGGGGAGGAGAGAGGGCATATGAAATGGCATCTTTCTCTATGTAGTATGCTTTATTTCACTCCCACAACACCCTGGCCATTTGCAATAAGTCTCATCATTCATGGATTGTTATTACTGAAGTCCTCACAGAAGAAATATTATTCCATTTCTGCTTGCTGCTCTCTGCAGCACTTATACTTCGTTATTTCCCCATGGGTTTCTTGTCCTTCAGTTATTTTTTTCACACTATTTTTTTCTTCAGTAAGATCTGTGATAAAGCACTGATGCCAAGTAATCAACTTTACTTATTTTGGAACTAAAAATTCCAGTCTGAACTGATGGTTTATTTTATAGACAAAAACATCTCCTCATATTGTGTGTCAAACATTTGAAACATTTCTGCACAATGTGGTAGGACATGCCAATTGATGAAATGCCAAAGTTCCATAATGGAAAAGTAAGAAAAGGATCAAAATTCTTTTCACCTAAGAAATTGCTATTAGTTCAAGTAGCACTTAACTAGCGAAATGAATATGCCCTGGAGCAGAAATTTCATCTTTGGCAGCTGCAATACCCAAGACCCAGTGACTGTCCTTTGTTCCTGCTTATTCAGAGATTCTCATTTTCTGCAGAGAATGATTCCATTTGGATAAATTTCTTTTGTTATCATAAAATGAGGCACTGGGTGGATCAGATAGGGTTCCTCCCTTTGAAAATCACTTATTATTTGATGGAAACATTCAGTTTATATTGCTGATAGCATCTTTTGTATTCTGCTACCTGGTTTTATTCTATTGTATCCAATTTGTATGGCATAGAACAGAAAGGAAGGAAATGGATTGAGTAGTCAACGCAGAGGAGATCGGTAGATGGTAAGGCTCCTTCTAGTTATATCCCTAAGAAGGTGAAGTAAAAGAGATGTATTTAAATGTATTAACTCCACAGGTACAACCCCCAAATGAGGCAAGATATTCAGAGTTGAATAAGACATCAGCACTCATATATAGTAAGTGTGAAAAAAGTTTCTCTAATTCATTTTATAACAAAAAAAGAAATACATTATATTCATCCACTTTAGGAAAACTGAGCTTTGAAGGAGCAGAGAACACGGTCCTATTTGATATACAACTAGGTTATGGGAGTACTGGGTCAGTGACACCCCCCAAATTGTGTATGGGTAATTTTTTTGACTATTAAAAATCGGGTAGATGTTTCATTTGCAATATTTATTTGTAATACTTGCAATGTTTTATTTGTAATATTTCCAAATTGAACAGCTTAAAAATCATTAGCACTAAGTTAATTTGAGTTTTAGACAAAACACAATATTTAGTGTAAACTACTCTCTGTGTTATACTGGGTGAACACTAAATCAAACTCCCATGGGGAGGTCTATCTTTACACCAGTTGGTCAAACCAATGGGTCTCACTTAAGTAAGCACCAACCACACTTTACTTGTGTTCCCTTCTCTATCTGGGCTGCCTTTTCCCCCTGCCTGTGAGACCAGCTTCCAGGCCATGGAGCAAAACTCCTGGTACTTTTTTCTACTGTTCTTGGGTGTTAGTCTCCCATTCTGTTATTTTATATTCCATAGATGAGTGCAATCTTTCTGTCTGTCTCTCTCTTTCTGACTCATTTCACTTAGCATGATACTTTCCATGTTGATTCACTTATATACAAAGTTCATGACTTCATCTTTTATATTAGCTGCATAGTATTCCATTGTATAGATGTACCAAAGTTTCTTCAACCAGTCATCTGTTCTAGGGCACTCGGGTTTTTTCCAGGTTCTGGATATTGTAAACAGTGCTACAATGAACATATAAGTGCAGATGTCATTTTGACTATACATTTTTGCTTCTCTGGGATATATTCCCAGCAGTGATATTGCTGGGTCAAATGGGAGCTCAATTTCTAATTTTTTGAGAAGCATCCATATTGTTTTCCAAAAGGGCTGAACCAGTCAGCATTCCCACCAGCAGTGTAGAAGGGTCCATATCTCCCCACATCCTCTACAACAGCTGTGGCTTTTGTTCTTTTGGATGTGTGCCATTCTCTGTGGTGTGAGGTGGTATTTCATGGTTGTTTTGATCTACATTTCCCTGAGGATTAGAGATGTAGAGCACTTTTTTCATGTGCCTTTTGGCCATTCATATATTTTCCTTGGGAAAGTTTCTGTTCATTTCTTCGGCCCATTTTCTGATGGGATTGGATGTTTTCTTCTTGTAGAGTTCAACCAGTAGCTTATATACCCTTGATATCAACCCCTTATCTGATGGGTATTGGGTGAATATCCTTTCCCATTCTGGAAATTGCCTTTGTATTCTGGTCAGTGTATCTTTTTTGGTGCAGAAGCTTCTTAGTTTTATGTAGTCCCATTTGTTTATCTCTTGATGGGGACCAAAACTTTGGAAAAGAGAAATTGGACGCTCCCTAAACAAAGATTAACCACCAGGATATTATGAAAATATATGCTTCACAAGATAATAGTTGAACTCTTACAGAGACAGACATCTTGTGCTGGGGACAAAAAAGCACAGACAAATTATGCTCCGGCCCATCATGTCCCCTTAACAAATACCCCTGGTGACCCCCTCCGGACCCCTGTTCCAGCCTGACCCACAGCCTATATATTTTGTGCTTCTGCCTTCAATAAGTGAGACCTTGACAACACTCCCTTGCTTGGTCTCCTTCTTCTCTCTCGCCCATGACTTTTTAAGGTAGCTCCTCCTCGACACCCTGAATTACTGGTCCCGCAGGATGGGAAAATCTCTGTTTACACTTGGTTGATCAGTTGGGTGCCATCTTTGAAGATACCTTTACTTTCAATATCATGGTGTGTTTTGCTGGCCTTGTCTTCAATGTACCTTATGGTTTACGGTCTGATGTTGAGGTTTTTAATCCATTTTGATCTGACTTTTGTGCATGGTGTCAGGTCAAGCTCTAAGCCCATTCTTTTGCATGTGGTTGTCCAGTTGTGCCAGCACTATTTGTTAAAGAGGCTTTCCTTGCTCCACTTCACATTTCTTATTTCCTTATCAAATATTAGATGATAATACATTTGGGATTGTGTGTAGGGATAGTCCACCCTGTTCCATTGGTCTGAGGCTCTGCCTTTGTTCCAGTACCATGCTGTTTTAATTGTTACAGCTTTGTAGTAAATTTTAAGGTTGGGGAGGGTGATGCTTCCCATAGTCTTTTTCCCAAGAATTGTTTTAGCAATCTGTGGGCATTTGTTGTTCCATATGAATTTCAGGATTGCTTTATCCATTTCTTTGAACAATTTCATGGATATCTGTAAAAAACTTCACTCACTAAAAGATGTGTGTTCACAGGCTCTTGCCACAGACTCAGACTATAGCACTCAGGCCAGATTAATCGTTCCTAACCCTATCAGGGTCTGAATCTAGTTATCACTGTTTGGGTCATGACAGCATTTGTCCATGACCAACCCCTTAACTTATAGTTAAGCATTAGGCACTTTGGGCAGGCCCATCTCAATGCCAGGGTAGCACACAACTCACCGCTTGTTCTGGGTCCATTTCTTCCCTCGTCAGGACCCTGCTTTTGGGGGTGCTTGGAAGTAAGCGTAGCTGAGGCTAAGGTCGAGAGAACAGATGCCCAGGAAGAAAATTTCATATAGAATCAAATGACTCCCAGGTTACAAAAGCATTGCATTTGTTAAGTCTTCCTGTGTCCATACAAAAAGGACATTGCTCTGAATAAACTATGCAAAGGACTCAAGGAGAAGAGAAAAACAATATATACAAGTCAATAGAACACTAAGAAAGAAGTTACAAATAAACACAGAGGAATGGGAGCACTGTGATGGGAGTAACCCAATAAACCTAAACTACCTGGGACTATATTGTCCTACAGGTATCCTTATAGGGATTGCGTTGAATCTGTATAATGCTTTGGGGAGTATTGCCGTTTTGACAATGTTGATTCTCCCTATCCATGAGCAGGGGATATATTTCCATTTCCTCATGTCCTCTTTTATTCCATGGAGTAGAGTTTTATAGTTTTCTTTGTAGAGGTCCTTTACTTCCTTAATTAAGCTGATTCTGAGGTATTTGATTTTCTGGCGCACAATCATGAATGACATTATTGTTTTCATGTCCCTTTCCTCTGTCTTATTGTTTGCATATAGGAAGGCCATGGATTTTTGGGTATTCATTTAAGGAGGACATTGCTAGCAGCACAGTAGTAGTCGGAGACTTAAACACTGCCTTATCACCTCTGGATAGATCGACAAGAACAAAACTCAGCAAGAAACACTAACTCTGAAGGAAGAAATAGAAGAGAGAGGCCTAATGGACCTCTATTTACACCCCCCCCAAAAAAAAAAAGAATACACATTCTTTTCCAGTGCACACAGAACATTTTAAAAAAGTATGCCATGTACTGGGCCACAAAACATACTTCAATAGAATCGGAGAAATAGAAATTGTATCAACTATCTTCTCAGACCATAATGCACTGAAGATAGAAGCTAATCACACACAGATGCAGAGAATCAAAGCAAACACCTGAAATTAAACAACTCTTTGTTAAAAAAACGAGTGCGTCTGGAAGCAAATCAAGGAAGAAATCAAAAGATACTTAGAAACAAATGAAAATGAAGATAGGAGCTACCAAAACTTATGGGTCGCAGCTAAAGCTGTGTTAAGGGGAAAATTTATAGCTCTGCAAGCATTCCTTAGGAAGGAAGAAAGGGCCTACATAGCTTGACTTCACAGATCAAGGCCTTAGAAAAGGACCAGAAAAAGCAACCCAAACCAGACCAAAGGAAAGAAATAATAAAAATTAGAGCAGAAATTAATGACATGGAAACCCAGCAAACAATCTCAAAGGTCAATGAAACCAAGAGCTGGTTCTTTGAGAAAATAAACAAGATTGACTAACCGCAAGCAAGACTCACAAAGAAAGAGAGAGAAAGAACCCTAATAATCTGAATCAGGAATTAAAAGGGATCATCACAACAGAAACCAATGAAATTCAAAACATCGTCAGAGACTACTTTGAAAGTCTGTATGCCACGAAATAAGAGAACCTAAAAGAAATGGATGAATTCCTTGATTCCTACAATCTCCCAAGACTAAACCAAGAAGACTTGGAATACCTGAATAGACCCATTAATATCAAGGAAATTGAAACTGTAATCAAAAATATCCCCAAAAACAAAAGCCCAGGTCCAGATGGATTCACTGGAAAATTCTTCCAAACGTTTAAAGAAGACCTGTTGCCAGTTCTCCTCAAGCTTTTCCAGGAACTGAAAAAACAAGAACTCTCCCAAATAGTTTCTATGAAGCACATACATCCCTAATACCAAAAGCAAACAAAGACACCACTAACAAAGAAAATTACAGACCAATATCCCTGATTAACACCAACGCGAAGATGCTCAAAAAAATATTAGCAAATAGGATCCAATAACTCATCAAAAAGATCATACACCATGACCAAATGGGTTTCATCCAGGCGATGAAAGGATGGTTTAACATTCAGAAATCAATCAGCATAATCCACTATATCAACAAAAGTAAAGATAAAAAGCATATGATCATATCAATAGATGCAGAGAAAACATTTGACAAGATCCAACATCCGTTCATGATGAAAACCCTCACCAAAATAGGTTTTGGAGGAACTTTCCTCCAGATAGTCAAAGCCACCTAGCCAGGAGATTTTAGCAGCCTCCCTTTACTCATCCTTCCCAATGGTGCCTCATTAGAGACTCTTTCAGGGTCAGGAGAATGAGATCCATCATTGTTATTATATTTGGCATATGAATATGCCACAGGGAGCTTGCCACGGTCTCCTGTGCAGGCAGGAAAACTCTCGGTAGCTTGTCAGGTTCTCTGAGAGGGAGAACTAGGCTATAAGATGTTACTTCCTGGAGCTTGGTTTTATAGTCTCTGGATGTTGGCTTTTGGTGGGATTACACGGCGACAGGGGAAGATTCTGGGTGTGACAGCCTAGCTACTGGAAAATGGGCGACCTGCTCTTCAGCTGCCATGCTCTGCTCAGGGTGCGAGGGAAACCCACCCCCCCCCCCCTCTGTGGGGCCCCAGTTATGACAGACAGGCACGGGGGCAAGAGACTCTCAAGAGAGATGTATAGCACAAACAAAGATTCAGCTAGAAGTTTGATCCCAGCAGCACGTGGCACCCTGAGAATTTAAAAACGTAGACATCAGGGCCCCCAGAACTGCTGGACTCAATCACTCAACTCAAGCCTGCACAGCCTGCCTAAGCATACTCTGAAGTGAACCCTAGAACCTTGAGTACTAGCTGTCTCTCTCCCCTCCACACAAGAGCATATAGTGAGCAAAAGAAATATAGTAAAACAACATGGGGGTAACCCCTCCCATATTTTAGAGTCTTATAACTTGATGAACAAACTTCTCAGTTCAACCCAAGTTTTCTGGAGTCCCAGTACCTCCAAGAACAGTGAGCACAAGAATTTTAGCTACTTTGAACTTGTGTAAACCCTGGCCTCCCATGTAAACTACCTGAGACCTTATCCTTGAGGATCTCATGTGGAACCAGGAGTCATAGTCAAGGACATTTGTAGTGGCACTGTAGAAAGGTAAAAGATTGAAACCTTTAATTTAGATTTTTTTCTGTCCATGCTCAAACTCATATCAAACTCAGGGCTTCATATATATGTAGGCAAGCACTCTTCCACTGAGCCAGAACCCCGGGCCAGAAAGGTGAAAATTTGGAAACAACATAATTGCCCATCAGTAGGGAATTATAGGCAAACACAGTCTTGAATTAGTAGTTTATTCAGTTTGTTTTCACACCTGAACCCTGGCTCCAGATAGCCCAATTTGGCTTCTAGTTTTTCCATTTATTCCCTGTAAAGCATTGTACAGTCTATTTAACTTCTCTGTGCTCCATTTGGATCATCTGAAAAATAATATTATAAAAATACAAATAAAATATACAATATACATATATTTATGACATAAATATAGTTAAAAATAATAAAAGTCTTCTTAGAGTTCTTGTGGTTATACACTATTTTAATGCAAAATAAATATTTAACCATGTGTTTGATTGCTGAACCGGTTATGATACCACAAAGTATCCAGTACATGTTAGCTTGGTGGTCTATCAAAATAAAATGCAATATGAAGAAATGAAAACTATGGACAATCAAGCAGCATTAATGGGAAACAAAATAGGCAAAACAAATACTATAACTGATCTGACACTTACAAATGTAGAGAATTTGAAAAACTATGCTAAATATAAACTTGTAATTATAGGTATTCCTGAAAAGTGGCACATGATCTAGGGAAGAGAATAAATTTATGAATACACTTATTGGGATAAAATTGATTTATGTATAATTTTAATCTAATCTAATTTAGAAAACAGTACAATAAAACATGAACTATTACTGTTTGTTATAGCACTTTGACCTTTTTTCTCCTCTACTTGTTAAAGCCAATTAAGCAGAAGACAAAGACGCAGTCTATAGTTAATTTTTGTTAAGATCTTACTTTGTATGTGTTGTCTACTCAATTCATGTGCAGATTTTATACTGAGAAACTTGATTGAGTAGTTCAAAGGTATTTAAAGAGTATTTACTGAAAGTCTAGGAAATGCCTTATGTATATTTATTTATTTATTTATTTATTTATTTATTTGGGTCACACCCAGCAATGCTCAGGGGTTACTGCTGGCTCTGCTCTGAGGAATTACCCCTGGCGGTGTTCAGGGGACCATATGGGATGCTGGGAATGAAACCCGGGTCGGCCGCGTGCAAGGCAAATGCTCTACCTGCTGTGCTATCACTCCAGCCCCGCCTTATGTATATTTAATATGGCCATCACATAAAGCATATTTTACTCTTCTTACCACAAAGATGAGCATGATAGTAATCTACCATTGTTAAAGTGATAGTTGGAAATATTTTGTTTCTAAAGCTTAGATCTTTAAAAAAAAATTCACCAGCTCATCAATTTCTACAAATATTTATTTGTCCTAAATGCAAAATACTTGCAAACTACCTTTAGAGAATTTCTCTTATGTTCAGAACTTTTTTGAAGTTACCCATGTTATATGATTTAGTTTTCTTCTCCAGTTCTATCTGATTTACTGGCATATTTTTTTTCAATTTACCAGTTAAAGGTAAGGAATATAATTGAAAACATAGAGAGAGAGGATAATTTGACTCAGCATAGAATTTAATATAAGAATCTATTTGGCATACGATATTTGGGTTTGAGAGCAAATCATACAAAGACCAATTTTTAGCTATGTTTATAGTTATAGCTCACCAAATTCTAGGTTAGTTTTAGTCTTTAGAATCTAATAAATGGCCTAAATACTTCCAAGTGTAAATAGGGAGTAAATGGAATAATTTAAAAATATATACTTGTGGTCTTTAACTTGTTATTTAAAATATTTAATTGTAGTACATATTCACTTGTAGACTAGTTTAATAAAATTTTCAGCAAAGTTATTAGTGTGAAAATGTGTTTTTAAATTCATAAATATTTTGTATACCAGTTTTGATTATAATAACGATAAGAAACAATTACTTTTCTAACTTGATCTACTTTGAATGTGCAAAACTCTATAATATAAGCCATAGTTGGGAGATTCAATAATAGATAAATGCTAAGTTGTGAAACATTATCATTTACTTTAGTGAAATTATTGTGTGGTTAGAAGGTAACCAATTCAATCATAATTATCAGACTTTTTAAATACTGAAATGCATCTTTCTATTTTCTCTATACTTAAAACCGATTGTCATTTTATTTATTTATAGACTTTGTGAATTATTTGTTTTGACTAGTTAAATTTAATATGTTGGCATAGATAAGTTTTTGACTCTTTGTGTAGTGCCTACTAAGAAAGCAAATGCATGAACATCACGAACAGTTATTTATTTTGGTAAATAAACAAAATATCACTTAAAATGAATTTATATCGCACAGACTGATTCCTATTATAGCAATATATGGCCGATCTCTGATTTACTGTCTGTTCCTTTCAGTAATAAATATAAATTTATTACTGAATGATTAGAGACCGGTGTAGCAACAGTACTCATCACTGTTTTTATAACCCAAAATTGTGAATTTTAAGAAAAGTAAAGTGTCAGTGGAAAAATAATCCAGGATAATGACTTTTCACAGTAATCAAGGGTATAATTTATTATTTTAATATTAATTTTAGGAATCCAAAGACAATCTTTTAACATTTAAACATCCTCTTCTTCAATTATTTTACAGTTCTCTACTTCAAATTCAGGGCAATTTCACGACTTTTAGGGAAATTTATCTCAGATTTTTATGCATGCTATTTTCTCACAAGAGTGTGTGGGAAAATCAGGACAAAATTAGAATTAGCTGATGTGTTATAGACTCATCAATTTTCTCTTGTATACAAGGAATGATATTTCCACTATTCTCAAATACTTATGATTTAGGAGTGAATTTACTTCTTCAAACTTACATCTGAACTGAAGTGATATTTAAAACAATCTATGCAAACAAAATAATATTAAAATTTTTAAAAAGAAACATTTAAAGAAGGAAATTCAAAATAATATTACTATTTAAATCTCAAAATGATAACCTATGAACACTTCCCTACATTTACTTTAACTGGATCTTCTATGAAGGCTCATTGAGCTCAATTGTACTGGGAATATTTTCTGAGTTTGCCAGATAACCATTGTTTGAATATCCATTTTGTGTTAAAAGAACGATATTTTCAACAGCACTAATATATCAAAGTTATTGATTCTTTCAAAGAAAGTTGCATAAATGTTTCACTTCAAAGCATTTTAATACATACATAATACTTCCCAGTCTCTATGCCATGAATAACTAGTGATCTTTATGCTGCTTCTTCCAATATTGCTTTCACTTTATAATTAGGTCCAATTCCTGAGAGGGCCACTGTGAGTGGGTATCGCCCAAGTTTTGGCAAGTATTCACACAATTAAAATCAGGGTTACCTCCCGGACGTCCAAGGTACAGATAGAGGCATTAAAACTAATGCAGAAATAAAAAGGGCCCAGAATGGAAGCAGTTTAAGAAATGACAGTTTAATGAAAGCAGAGTAGAAATACTATCACTCTGATGGAAAACAGCTTTTGTTCACGAATTTT
The DNA here is from genome assembly GCF_027595985.1 of Sorex araneus. Lineage (NCBI taxonomy): Eukaryota > Metazoa > Chordata > Mammalia > Eulipotyphla > Soricidae > Sorex > Sorex araneus. Next base: position 183,533,570 of record NC_073302.1, on the reverse strand, counting down.
GAATGATGGAGGTTGTCCAGCTCTTAAGGAAAGTCTTTCCAGCCTAAGGTTATATCAACAGCAGGTCAGTCAAAACTCATCTCCTTTCATATCATAGTTATGGTTGTCCAAATATACACAATTCCAGCTGATGTTTTGTCTTTCAATAGGTTGCTTTAAAGTCTATTTCTTTTGACTGATTGTTGGGCATTTTAAATGCAGAGTTTGAATAATACTACTGATGTATAAGAAGAAAGAAAATATGCATCATTGAGGGCCATCTGCAAAGCAAAATGTTCATGAATATTATAACTCTTTTCTTTATAACTGTCAAAAATAAATCAGTCATGCTATTTTGCTTTATTATTTTATTGAACTGTGCTGAAATCAATAGCTCATTACTTTTTTTAATTTTAATGAAACAATCTTAGCTTCACCCAGCACTAAATCACATCTGAGTTGATAGCAAAATTTTTATGTAGAAAGGTAATTGTTTATAACAACTGAGGTTACATATCATCATTGTGAAATAAAAAGGTTAACTTGTAATGAATTAGAATTAAATCTTGTGAAATACTTTCATATTAGAGGAAGTTAACAAAATATATATTCCAAATTGATTCTAAGCAAATGACTTAATCTCCTGCCTCAAATTTGTGAGAAAATGGAATCTAATGCTTTCATTTAGGAATCATTATATTTTTCTCATGTCAGTCATCAACAAGTAATTTTTCAAATGAAATTTTTGCAGGTGAAAAGTCTATAATGTGAAACATGTAATTTCCTTGGAGATAAGAAAAAAGTGAATGGCTTCTTATCTACAAAAGTAGCTAATCTCAGTGCTATTCAGTCATGCTAAATGTTTAGTTTGTGTGTGTATAAAATAAATGTAAAAATATTAGTTCTTCAGAGGGTTTAACTCACCATTTATTTTATTGAAGAAAATGTTTTCACACTTTATACTGAATGGATTTATCACATTTATGTCAATTTTAATAAATAATTCTCTCTTCCCTACCATATATCTAAAATTTTGATGTATGAAATGCTCATGAGTTTGCAGATTTGAATGAACTAATCTAAGTCTGGAACTCGGTTGTTTCTGCTTTTTTTCTATTTCTTTTGTTTTAATGATTAATTTCACTTCATTTATCATTCATGAACCTGATAGCATCCTATCCTTCTGCTAGCAGATGTCGTGTATGCAGATGCAAACATTGTTCAACATTGAGTTTTGATAGTCAGTAAAGATATATGCAGTTTTGTCAGTTAAAAATCACTTTCTTGGAGGGAAGTCAAGGAGATTTTGCATATAGATCATTCATCAAAAATGATCTTCTAAGGGTAAACAGGATAACGATGTTTTGGCGATTCAACCTGCACAGGACATGAAAAGAGCAGATGATGGTTGGGTGGATCATTTTCTATCATACAAACTCATGGAGAAGAAATTAGTTTTTATTCATAAATCTCTATGGCTGTGTTGCTTTGGGTTTTGTTGCATTCATTTCTGTATAAAACATTCACCGTCCCAGACAATGTTTTATAAAGTTTAAAACCTTACTCACCGTAAATAGGCGAGAGAGAGTCTATTCCTCCACACTCTGATCATTTCAAAGTGACTTGCTCTTCCTAGTTGATCAATTTTTTTCTTTCAAATGTAGATCACTTCAAAAACCCAACCAATTCATTGCTGGGGCCGTAATAAAACTGAGGTAGCCTGAGTTTTCTCTTCTTATGCAAGCAGGGTCTACAGTATTTAGGTCAGCATGTAAAAGCTCCAGAAGATGGACTTTCACTCATTTTCCCCTTATAGATTTATGGTGGTGAAATCTCTAGGGGGAATCATGAATCAGGCAAGTAGATCAGGACAGGTTCCATCATGGCCATGAATTCCTGGAAAGCAATCAAACTAATAGACCCTAGGGTGCCAAAAATCCACCTGTAGACACAGGAACTAAGATCTGATAGCACTTACCTGGCACCATCATAGGCTGGACCCCTATCCTAGAAAAGCATCAGAGGGAATAAAGGTCAGAAAAGGAATTTTAAAGACCATCAACTACTTCCAACTCTACCAACTCTACATAGACTCTTACCTTTGTAGAAAGCCCCATATGTAACAGAATGGGAGAAACCCTATAAAGCAAACTTGTACAAAGGAAATGTGTGCAGATACTGCTTGGACCATATGCTGCTTGGGCCTACATACAGCTGTGTTAGCATCACATGTGTTAGCATCATGTGTAGTGCTAACATCCAGTTGGAACTCAAGTGGCTGTGTGCATGGCAAGAGCCCTAACAGCTGTACTATTGTTTTGGCCCTACCTTGCTATTTCCAATCTGAAGTTTATGCATATCTTGCCATTTCATATATAGAGTGCATTTGGTCAATACTACTTTTTTTACCAGTCGTCTACTTAAAAGTAAAAACAAATACTGGAAAGCAAACAACAAAAAGGAGTACAACCAAAGGAATCTCAAAATGATGGTTTCAATGGCTAGAGAGAGCTCCATAACTCAGTGCATTAAATCATGCTTTGCATTCAGAACACCAGGCTGAATGCTACCTATCTCCAGTCCCAAGACTACACAGAGTGACCACTGAATACAGAGGTGGAAGTAGCCACTGAGTACTATTGTAGATAGTCCACAAACCAAAATAAATTACTATTTTGCTTTGTAACTCCTAAAAGTTGGTTAACATTTGAGGTTTTAGCCATATCTATAACAGAATCATACCAATAATTTCCTTATCAAAATTTACATGGGTCCTTTAACAGTCCTTTTTGAAACTACTAAGTCAACAATAACTTTTGTTTTATTTTATTTGATCTCCAAGGGACAGAATCCTATGCGGGACCCTCTGTTTAATCCAAGGAGATTAAGATACTAAATATTATGTTTCATGTTGCTATTCAAGAATCACTTAGAACTATCAAGTATTTATAGCAAACACACATAGAAAACACTACATGAGATTCTCAAGAAGTCAATCTCCTGAAACTTGATTTTACATATAGAATATTTCTTGAAGCAAAGACTGGCAGCAGATCCAGAGAAAGTCATGGCCCTGGAAATGCAGAAATGGTTGTTGCAGAGATTTTTCAATTTGCTTAAATTATGTTTGCTTATCGTATGATAATGTCTGTGCCCCCTCCTTAGATCTTTCTGGTGAAATTTCACAGAAAATAGATCCTCAACATAGCTCATCTACAAAAAAAATCAGGGAAAGAAATTAAACAAAAATATCAGGGACCGGAGTCGTAACACAGCAGGTAGGATGCTTGTTTACATCCTTTGAGCATATACCATATCTCAGGCAGTTTTAAGCACCTTATTTATTATTTTCTAATTTTTATTTGTTTATTTAGACTTACATACTATTAACAATGGTTCCTCATGGACATAATTTTTATAACATGCCCATTATCGACCTGTCTCCCTACCCTCCTTCTCACTTGCCCTCTTTATTTACTTTATTAAAAGAGCATAGTAAGGGAAGAACAAATAGCCATAGGCAATAGAACCTGAGAAAGTTCTATGCCTTTTTAGAACTTAAAGATAAGTGATACTGGTGAAAGAATTCAAAAACATATTAATGTTGCAGAATCAAACTGGAATTTGACCCATGTGCATTTATAGTCAACTGATCTTCAATGAAACAAAGACAATATCATGAGTCTCCACATGCATCCTGTTATTTATCCAAAATATAAATAAATAAAGTCAGATATTATATAATCTTGTTCAAAATAGGTCAAAGTTAAAGTTATAATCCTAAAAGGCAAAACTATCAGTCTCCTTCAAGGAAACACAGAACAAAGCCCAGGTGATCCTACTATGGAGCAGCTCCCTTAGAAACAACTCCAAGGCAAAGTACTTCAATCCACTGAAATTCAAAACTGATAGACTGACCTTCATTATAATTCACATACAAAGGAGAAGACAAGAACAACAACAAATCTGACTCATCTTTTCTGCCAGATACAATATATGAACACTGGAGATCAAAAAACCATGAGAAAAAATATTTGCTAAAGAGCACATCTAATACAAGATTTCTATTAAACTCATATAAATATGTTTTAAATTCAATAAGAAAACAGGTAGCCTCTTCAAAATGGTCCAGAGACCTTAATAAACTCGTCAATGTCTAGAAGTTTGTTACCCCAGAAATTTATGTTAAAACTAGATCCCCTACTTGATGGGATTCAGAAGTGAGAGGTATTATACCTTATAAAAGTGCATTAGATTACTTCCCCTCAGTCTGGAAAAGAAAGATATTTATAAAACAGCCAACAGTTTGTTCTTAGACACTAAATTTTCTGCACCTTTTATTTCCCTCCATTCAAAATTATAAGAAATATCTATGTGCTGTTTAAGCTGCCCAATTTATAACTGTTTTTCTATTGTGTCATAAAACAGAACTTGAAATATCACCAAAACCATAAGGAGTCAAATAAGAAAATATATTTCATAGTAAATGTCACAAAGAAATGCAAATTTAAATGAAGAGACACATCAATTAGATCTGTGTAGTGGGGAATATTGACACTACCAAGTACTGGAAAGGAACTAGAATAGTAACTTCATTGTTGTGGGAAAAAAAATAGGACATTGTTTTAGAAGAATGGTTATAAGTTTCCTATTAGCCGTTTTTACTCTTTTGGCCAGTAGTGGGGGTTTGAACCACACCCAAGTATGCTCAGGACTTAATCATAGCTTTGTGCCCAGGGATCACACCTGGTATTTCTCTGAAGACCATCTATAGTACTTAAGATCATACTGGCTATGTGTGAGGCAAGTGCCTTCACCCAGAACTATCTCTTTGGCTATATATATGGTCATAAGACACAATCCACCATCTCCACTTTTTCATCACCTGTAACCACGTGTCATCCCGTTGTTCATCGAATTGCTTGAGTGGACGCCAGTAACGTGTCCATTAGACACTGTTGCATGCTTGTATAGCCCAATGGCTTCTGCTCACTCCAGGAACACAAAGAGGATCAAACCTTTTGTTCAGTGTCTTGACGAAGAAGTCCGACCATCTTGTAGGTGGGTGGCCAGGTGTTCCTTTGAAGGCCCGTGGAATCCAGACAGTAATGGCTCTAGTCCAGTGGATGTCTCCAAATCACATTATGTGTCCATCCCATCTAATTTTTGACATCTTGGCAAATGAGGCAGTGTCCCTGATCTTCAATCATTGACTAAGGTCAGAACTCCGGATTCCTTCTCTCTCTTGAGTGAAACGTGATACTCCAAGCATAGCTCTTTAGATTCCTCTTTGGGTTATCTGAACAGCGTTCTTGTCCTGTTTCCATATGGCCTAGGTCTCTGAGGCATATTTTAGTGCAGAAAGAATGTTGGAGTCTAAAAGATGTGCTCAGAGCCAGAGGTTCTTCGTCCTCTTAACAACTTCTTCAGTGCTCTTGAAGGCACTCCACACTGCTCTCTTCCTCCTGAGAAGTTCTGGTGCCAAGTCGTTCATCATATTGAGTTCCGGACCCAGGTACACATAACAGCTGCATTCGGAGATGTTCGTTCCATTGAGAGCAAATGGAATGTCAGGGACAAGTTCATTTCTCATGAACAATGTCTTAGTGAGATTCAGCTGCAGTCCTACCATTCCACACTGAAGGTAGAAGACAGCCAGAATTTGTGCTGCTTCGCTAATGTTTGGTGCTATTAGAACAATGCCATCAGTGAAGCAGAGGTGATGTAGTTGTTGAACATCTATTTTTACTCCCACTTCTTCCCATTCCAGTCATCACATAAGGTTCTCAAGCGTGACACTGAAGAGTTTCGGTGCAATATTATCACCCTGCAGAACCCCTCTCTTTACGTCAATGATCACTTCCTTGTAAAATGGTGAAATCCTGGTGGTGAATCAGTGATACAGCTCTTGGAGAATACTGATGTACTGAGTTTGAGCACCTTGTTTGGCTAGGGCTTCAGTGACCACTTCAGTTTCAACAAAATCAAAGACCTTTTTAAATCAATGAATGTTAGACAGAGTAGCATCTTGAACTCTCGCGAAACCTCAGTGACCTTGGTTGCCGTGTGGGTATAGTCAATCGTGCTAAATTCTTTTCAGAACTTGACTTGCTCACATAATTGTCCTTCATCTAGCGGTCTGCCTATTCTACTCAGGATGACTCGAGTGAATAACTTGTAGATGACGAACAAAAGAAAGATCAGGCAATAGTTGCTGATGCTGTGGATGTCTCCCTTCTTGTACAACAGGACAGTCCTGCTGGTTTTCCACTGGGATGGAAACTTGCATTCAGACAGATAGCGTGTGAAGAGCCGAGCCAGTGTATTGATGAGTACTGGTGGCAGATTCTTCAGATGTTCAGGTCTGACTTTGTCTGGACTTGGTGTTGTATGCTTCTTTACCAACGAAATGATTTGTTGGATTTTGGAAGGGAGAACGTTGGGAACGGCATACCCATTCTGCAGAATTTGTTATGTGGGCAGGTGGATGTGGCTATCAAAAAGATCTGAATAGAAGTCATGAATAATTCTCTCCATTGCCCTTCTGGAAGATGTGATAGATCTATCAGGATGTCGGAGGACAGTCATCTTGGTCTTAGAGTTGGCAAAGGACAGGTGGGAATTGCAAATACTTTTCCAGCTTCTGTCGTGTCAGCCAACAATGCTGCTCTTCTCTCTTTGAGATGTTCCTTTATCGCTTCTCTGAATGGCTTTGCGAACTCGACGCTATCTTCTGATTGCCTCATACTTTTGTCCAACCACGTTGGTAAATCTGCTTGAGAGTTTGGAAGACAGGTGCCCATTTGTGGCTTTCCTACTCTCAGCACTCCTCACACAGTCATGGAGGTGAGGAACCAGTTGATCATATTCCTCGTCAATGTTGTCAACAATGGCATCTTCCCAGGTTGCCTCAATAGTGCCAAAGAGCTCCCAGTTGGTGGTCTTTCTGGGAGTTCTCTTCTTAAACCTTGCAGCCCTTTCTCCACACTATGTGAAGTAGAATTTTGCACAAATGAGACGGTGGTTCAATCCTGTTTGGAATTTTGGGGGCAACAGAGATTTCTGCCATGGAAAATCATCGATAAAATATGATGTGGTCAATTTTGTTGTGGTACTGTCCACTGGGACACTCCTATGTCCGGTCTTTAGATTCGGCCTTCTGGAAGTGAGAGTTACCATGGATGGTCTTGGTCCACATGATGAACTCAGACAGTGTCTCACCCTGTTTGTTTCATTCTAGGCTGTGGAGTTCTTTGGTCGATCTTCTCGGTCCTATCTTGTTATTAAAATCACCGACAGTGACCTTGTAGAAGCTGTGGTCTTCTTTATAGAAATTCTCCAGCTCCATGCAGAACTCAATTTTTTTCTTTATAATAGTTGGATCTTGGTGCGTAGATGATGAAGATAGAATCTGCTGGCAAGAAACTACATCTATTCAAGCATAAGCATTCGATTCGGGTTGTTAGACATTTGAATGAATTAATGCTCTTGGCCAAGTTCATGTTGACAGGTACACGGACACCACTGATGCCTCTATTGTCACATGTTCCAAGAAACAGTTCTTCTCCATTGTCGAAAACGGCATGATGTACTCAATGTTTTTTGTCTCAGTCAATCCAATGATGTCGTACTTGATTTTCTGCACTTGCACCATCAAGTCCTCAATGGATGCTTCCTATGCCAGCATACAGATAGTTGTTTTAGTTCTTCTTTTCTTGGCAGCCTAGTTCAGCCCTGAGATTATATCAGCCTCTCCTTTTTCATCCTTTTTAACGCTGCCATATTGGGGGCTCTTTCACAGTCAGGGGAATGAGGCCCATTGTTGTTGTTACTGTTTGGGGTATATTGAATATGCCAAGGTGGCTTGCCAGGCTTTGCCATACGGGCAGGATACTCTCGGTAGTTTGCTGGACTCTCCGAGAGGGATGGAGACTTTTAGGGTGGACTCTAATCACCATTACAGGTGTTCACACCATATTTGAACCCCATCACATATGGTGCGGTAATTATGGAAAATGGGTAGGAACTGTTTATGATGGTCCAGAAAGAGGCCTGCAGTGCGGTAGTGGTTGGGTAGTGGAGGTCGACTGATGAGAAACTTATATTGTACCAGCAGGGTGTGTCTTATGGATGTGACCCCTGGATTGCCGGAGATTGGGGGACGAAGGCAGAGGATCTCTGTTCCTGTGTCCCATTGAGCCTATATTACAAGATTACAAAGTTCCCCATTACAACTTTTTCACATTTTGTCTAAAGCATTTATATCTTATGTACAAATAATAACCTGTACACAGTTGTCTACACTAGTTTTATTGTTAATTGTTCATATCTAGAAGACATCAAAATATCTTTCAATAGCTACATAAAAAATCGCCAAATTATTTGGGGCTAAGAAAATAATCAGGCCATTAAAATACCCAGAGGAAAGTAAAATACATATTAGTAAGAAAAATAAATCAATCTGAACACACTATACATTATTTTAAATGATTTACATATTGGAAAAGTCAAAACTATGAATATAGCAATGATTGTCAGTTATTGTCAGTTATTGCCAGTGTGTTTTGAGAGTTTCGAGGAGATGAATAGGCAAGAGCATAGATTTTTAAGGGTGTGAATATATTCTTACTAACTGTTAATATTCCATGTTAACTGATATATTTTAGAACTTTTACCAAACCAAAAGTATGCATAAGCCTGAAAATCATATGTATTATAAGATGTTGATATTTGGTGATTATCATATGTCAATGTTGATTTATAAATTTTATAAATGTACACTGAGGATAGGGTTGTTGATAAATTAGAAAAGTATAATGACAGAGTTTAGTGGTCTTGAACTGCAAGGGAAATGCTAATTCACTTGGAATAGTATTAATTTAAGAATTTCTGGCTCCGGGGCCGGAGCGATAGCACAGTGGGTAGGGCATTTGTCTTGCATGTGGCTGACCTAGGTTCTATTCCCAGCATCCTATGTGGTCCCCTGAGCACCTCGAGGAGTAATTCCTGAGTGTATGAGCCAGAATTAACCCTTATGCATCACCTGGTGTGGCCAAAAAAGAAAAAGAAAAGAATTTGTGGCTCTTTAATGTCTTATCTGTGTGTATGTATGAGATGTGCTGTGCTTTATTTTTACAGAATCATAAAGGAACAAATTTTAGTCAACCACAATTTGATCTCTGGTGCCACATATATGGTCTTCTGAGTCTCTCTAGGAGTGATCTCTGAGCACACAGGAGTAAGTCCAGGGTATCACTGGGTGCGGCCAAAATTAAAAAAATAATAATAAAAACAGAAAAAAACAAAATGCATTGTTTCTTCACTGCAAAGCATCCTTGAAATAGGTGCTGTATTACCATTGAGAAGATAAGAAAATTGGGGCACAGCATGTATTCCGACCAGCAAAGATCTCTTTCAAATGCTACAACTGCCTTTGCTGTTTATGATGATGGTAATCTGCCTCTTAGCTAGAGTGACAAGTCTTCTCTTTTGTGTTATGCCTGAACTTTGTCCATTTCTCTCTTACAAAGATATGTATTATTGTAACAAGGGCCCATTTGGATACCACAGGGTGGTTTCTCTATGTCAAGTGTCGTAATCACATCTGCAATGATTCCTTATAAAGATAACATTTAAGAATCCTGCAGCTTAGGAACTGCTTTCTCTGAGTGATCATTGTTCAGCATCTACAAAGGATGAGGAGAACTGTTTGCAAATATATACTTAACCAAATGAAGATGTGCAAGTAGTTCTATAAATAGCTATAATGAATATGAAGATTTCTATAATTTCCCAAGAGATGTTTAGGAAATCTAGCATTGTGCTTTAGACTTGTTTCTTATTGCTTAAAGCAATGGTCTGTTTCTACATGTTACGATGAAAGGCATTTAGTCTAAACATATGAAAGTACCATCATTTGCCTTTATGGGTTGTATGGGTTTGTAGCTGTTATTATAATTCACTGCACTCTGGACAAAATTATTAACATCAGAGAAACAGAGTCTTAAAAAAAGAGAAATCTGAAAATAAGTTGGTTGTGTGGAATTGACTTAATTAAATATGTCAGATTTATGGGTTATTTGACAACTCAAAAAAAGAATTCCAAGAATCTACTTGATAAATTGTTCTATGTTCTGTCAGTTGCTCTATGTTTTATCAATGTTTACATAACATAACATTGAATTGTGGGGAGGGATGTGAATTTGTATATTTAGTGATGAATGAAGAAGGTTGAATTTGGTGTTGAGATCCCTCTCAGCAATTATGGGATACATTTATTAATTGGATACCAATTTAACAATCTTACTGAATTAAGTGCCCCAAAGGGTCTTAGAGGGCACCTCCTCAGACTGCAATTTATTGGTTAGGAAATGTCTGTAGCAAAGTATATGCTAAGCTAATATCACTTAGATGACTAAAAACACAGTGGTGAAAACTGGTTTTATGTTGCCTAGTTTAATTGAAAAGGAAATGAGAAATGGTCCTCAGAAATTGCATCTTTTGCTATTGTTGGTTTTGGGTATTGCTCATGTAATTGCTGTTGGCTTTGAGCTCAGGTATTATTCCTGATGGGGCTTTGGGGACCACATGTGATATCAAGAATTGAACCCCTTTAGCTGCATACAATGCAAGTGACCAAACTATTGTATTATCATTCTGGCCTCTAAAAATAGAATAATTACAAAAATATCATATAATTAGAGAATTGCTAGGTATATGTAATTTGGATTATTTTTATAAATAATACCTGGGTTCCTATTCTTTGTTGAGTTACTAATAATTTTACTTATATACTAAATTTTGCATTAGTTTATTTACTGGCCTGTGTTAGTTTTATTCAAGATTTGGTTGATCTATTTTTTGCTTTTCTCTCTCTTTCTCTATGTACACTTATTTGTGTATACCTTATCAAAGAAGATAATTTACTATTTAGTTTTCACTGTAAGTTTCTCTGCCTGAGAATAATGAGAGTTTGCTATATTCAGCATTTCCATATACAAACCAGAAAGGGACAGGTGCAATTTATTTCTTTTCAAAACCCAAAGCTTAAATAAACCTAAATCACACACTAATACATACACATATCTAACAATATAAAAGAGGCATTCATAAATGCGTATATATTGTATATATTTATGGTATATATGCTTGTACTGTGCATGTGTTTATGTATGAATACTTATATATAATTTATACATATATTTGAATGTATACATATGTATGCATATATATGAGATCATTAACAGTGATTGAACAAGAAGTAATGATGTTAATAATTTATGATGCTCATGAGTCATTAATGTTAGAAAAAGAGACTAGATACATATCAAGTGATAATACACATGGCCAGCACCTTCAAGACCCTACATGTTATCCTTGATATCACATGTCCTGCTCACATTCATACAACTGGGTTTCACTGGGTGGCTCCAGAGCTCTGGTGATTGGGCCCATATTTAAAAGAGAGAGAACATGGAAAAGAATGAATCGAGACCATGTATGCCAGACTTTATACACATCAATGACTCTAGTTTTAATCAGTCACCATAACAAATTACTACAAATTTACAGTATTAAAACAGGTTTGTGCTAAAGAGATAGCACATGCCTAAGGTGCTTGATATGCAGGTGGATGACCCTGGTGCTATTACCTGCACTGCATATGGCCTCCAGAGAATCCTAGGACGTATCCCTGAGCACAAAGTCAAGAGCCAGCCCTTAGCACTGTCAGGTGTGACATCAAAATTTTTAAAACATCAACAATTTATTACCTTATAGTTGAATATTCAGAAATTTGACATGATAGTAATTGCCCTGAAATCAAGATGTGAACAGATTTGTATTTTTTGTTTGTTTGGTTTTACTGAAAACTCCATGGGATTAAAAAAAAAAACTCCATGGGAAGTATCCATTTCTTTTCAGCTTCTGGAAGCTTCCCCATGTCGTTGACTGATGGTTCATTTTTATTTTGAAAGGAAGCATTGATGAGTCTCTTTAACACTACATTTGTATAACTATTATTCTTGCCTATACCTTTATTTTTACAGGTCCTCATGGTTACAGTGGCCAACTAAATACCTTATTTATTTAAAACAGAAAATTGGCATCTTAATTTTATCTGGAACAATAATTCATCTTTTCTCCATAACCTAAACATTTTAGATCCTCACATTTTGTCTTGGCCATTATTCTGCTTAACATGCCTAACAGATTCCAATTTCCTGAAAGTTACACTCAATAATATTTGTTATTTATAATTATATACAAAATTAATAAATATTGCACATATAGTAAACTATTATCTAAAAAATACCGGAGGCATCATATTCTGTGACATATCTGTGAATGATTACAAAAGGTATTTTGAATTCTTATGAACTAAAAATATTGATGTCTTAGATACTAATGATTAAATAAAACCATCAAATTTAAAATTACTTTAAAATAACTGAAGGATACTAAAATTGTGTTGTCTGTGCATTCTGTATATCACAATGTTTAGGAAAATATTTGAAAATCCATGTCACCAAATATTCTGTTCACCGTAGTTAAAAGAAGTTTTAAATTAATATTTTTATTATTTGACATGTTGATTTTAAAAATAAAAAAGGAGTAGCTATACTAATAAGGTATATATCCTGATAAATATATCTCGAAGGACATATGTTAATTCTCATTAATTTTTGACATTAAATTTGCATAAAGATGTTAGAATCAACACTTATCATATAACCTTATTTTTTGGGGGGGGTCACACCTGGCGATGCACAGGGGTTACTCCTGGCTCTGCACTCAGGAATTACTCCTGGCGGTGCTCGGGGGATCATATGGGATGCTGAGATTTGAACCTGGGTCGGCCGCGTGCAAGGCAAACGCCCTACCCGCTATGCTGTCACTCCAGCCCCATATAAATTTATTTTTAAATTAAGCCTTATTTGTTAATATTAGAGATGAAAAATTAACAGGATGTTAAAAATTTTCCCTTTTATTAATTTCTGAATAACATATTTCTTAAATTGTTTTTTAAGCATTTAAAATATTTTTGACCCTGAATCCTTCTTTTGCTTCATAAAATTGCTATTACCAATTAATTTTATCTGTGTCACAAAGATCTAAGGTATTATTAATCATAGTATTTTGTACATGCGGTGGTCCAACATCACACCTCTCACCAGTGTTATTACAAATTATTCTATTATAGTACAGTAAATATTAACTTTATTTTTCATTATTGGCTCCATCTTCTTTCCTGACAATGCTCAGTGCTGTGCACCGATTCTCAGATCCTGTTGCTTCTAGACATTTGTTTTTTCCTTACTACAAAGCAGTTTCAGTTACTTGTAAAATATTGTCATGGAATATATTATTGTGATGTTCTTACAGAAAAAATACATGAAACATCTTATTTTAGCATTGTATTATTTACATCCTCATATTTTTATCATAACCCTACTTCTCTGACATAAGACTACTGAATCAAAGTAAAACCAATGGATGAGCTGCTACTATTAAAAATACCTATTACATGATTCACACCAAAGGAACAAATAATATAGAGCAGGAACGTGGCTGGAAGTTAAAATACAATGACTACCATGTACTAAACTGTAGCACTGTAGCACTGGTGTACTTTGTTCATCGATTTGCTCAGGTGGGTACCAGTGATGTCTCCTTTGTGAGACTTGTTGTTACTGTTTTTGGCATATTGAATACGTCAAAGATAGCTTGCCAGGCTCTGCCATGCAGGCTAGATACTCGCGGTAGCTTGGCCTCTCTGAGAGGGACAGAGGAATTGAACCTGGGTCAGCCGCATTCAACTAACATTTGAGTGAAAATATGAAGCATCAAAGTTTAAATGGTAGCAAGATTCATTAATGTAACTGATCTTGAGACATCATGTTGTCTATTGTTAATAGTCATATGATGAATACTGCTCAGAAAATACTGGTAATATAAATGACACATTATATTAATAAACTCTTTGGGTTCGCCATTTAGCTGTTTTCATATTAGAGATTTTTTTTTTCAATGCAACTTCCTTTATTTCAAGTCTTACTCTTTTTCATTCTGATTAAATTTGTCTTTATTTTCAAGATAATCTTTAGTAACTTGATTCCTCTCTCCCTATCACTCGGTCTTTTGGACATTTATATACTGCAGGATGTCCACATCAATTTTTCAAACTGGGAGTCATGAATAGCTATTTCTGCAGTTTTGTCTCAAACAAAAAAACTGAGATGTCAAATCAAAGAACGTTAGAACATCCTAGTCCTGAGTCATTTATATCATAAACTTTTTTCCTCCTTCTATAACTTAAAGCACCATACGCCTGACATAATGGCTTTATCCATAATTTAAAAACTGTTTTTGTTTGTCACTTCTATAGAAGAGCAAAAGCACAGGGTGTTAGCATTCTATATTGCTAGCTACAGAAACCTCAATGGGTCCGGTGACTGAGGAAATGAGCAGAGAATCATATGGCTGTTGAAAAGTCAGCTCTAGATGAAATCTAAGAGGCAGGCATCAAGACAGGCTGACTTCACGGACAACAAAGTAGACGGAAAACATCCTTATGGAAGACTTCCTCAAGCAGTAGAGTCTTACAAGACAGGCAGGTCAAATGTTCAGTTCGCCTACCCGCGCCTTCTGTTAGTGAGCCTCAGGATATCACATCAAGACTCCAATCACATGCTAATGGTAAAAGACATACGATAAAACAATCTACCTGTTAGTCTTCATGGCAGTGTGCGATGGATCCAGGGCTCCATGATGGAACTATTCACCTATTTCTCAGAAAGCATTTATTATTATCAACTACCAATCTCCACTTGAAGGTTAAGTTTTCATTAGTTTCTCCATAGTTGGTACTATTTAGAGATTCCCAGAAATAAAAATTCCTTCTTAAAATTTTATTCTTTTTGACCTAAGGCTAGATACAAAGAGACCACATAATATAGATATGATTGATATTTAAACTTTACAACATGTTTTTGCATTGTGTTTAGAATGAAGCAAGTCATATATGATTTTATTCATTTATTTATTTTTATTGAATTACCATAAGATACACAGTTGCACAGTTTTTCCTGATTGGGTTTCAGCCATGCATATGATTTTAAAGGATTCCGCAATCTTGACCAAAGCCACTTGCTTGATCATTAACAAGCAAGTATATTATCTTTAGTTACCTCAGGGCAACTTGCCACTTTCATCACTTTCGATACCTAGAGAGATATTTCATGTATGTATTCTATAAAGAAGAATATTTTATCACAAATGATTACTTCTTTATCATTCACACTTAATATTAGAAGCTGACATTTGACATTGCCTTTTTAAATATCCTATATGTCCTTTATAATATATATTTTTGCTAGACTTTCTTACTGATATAGTACATATATAAAACATTACTTTTTACATAGGAGTGATTGAACCACATGCTGTATTGCTCTGGGCTTAATTCTGACTCTGCATTGAACTCACTACTGGCAGGTGGGAATGACCTTATGTGGGGGTGGAAATGTAACTCGGATTGATTTTGTTCAAGGAAACTGCTATACTCCTGTACTATTTCTCCTACCCCATCAAATATATCTTAGCTAAATTAAACTTAAGTATGTGTCACATTTTATTTCCTATTTTTCTCAGTCTATATTTAATAACAATACACTGCAAGAATCCCAATGATATGCCATAATTTATATACTCTGATAATATTTCAACTTTTATTAGGTAATTCCTTTTACATATGGTTTCAGAATCAAGAAAAAAGTCATGTAAAGTTTTCTGTTAAACATGTAATTTACAGAAATGTTATATGTGATCTCATGAGACACACGTTATAACTAACCAAATTTCAAATTGTTAATTCAGTCACAATTTGCATCTTTTCTTCCTTCAAAGCTACTAAAGTAGAATTAATGTTTTTTGTAAGGAGCCTTTCAGGAGCCTAGACAGAAGAGAACCTCTGAAAGATGGAAGTATGGGGCATTTCTAGATTCATTCACTCTTCATTGGTTTGAGAGTTCATTGGGTGTGCTGGTGTTTTTAAATAATAAGGACACACAGAACAAATTCCCAGGAATTGTAAGAAACAGAAAAAGACATCTTAAATGTGTTGCAGTTGTAGTGGAAAGAACTGAGTGGAAATAACGATCACAATCATGATCACAAAATGCCGTTGATCATCGAGTTGCTCAAGCGGTCTCAGTAACTTCTCCATTCGTCCTATCTCTGAGATTTTAGAAGCCTCTCTCTTCTTGGTCTTCCCAATGATGCCGCATTGGAGGCCCCCTCAGGGTCAGGGGAATGAGATTCAGATACTTACTGGCTTTGGCATATGGATACACCATGGGAAGCTTGTGAGGCTGTCCCATGTGGACATGAAGCTCTCAGTAACTTAACTAGTTTCTCCCAGAGGGAAAAGTAGGTTATAAGATATTGTGCAGCCGCAAAGCAGCCAATCGCCTCTGGGAGCTTGCTTTTAAGTCTCTGGATGTTGGCCGTTGATGGGATTATACACATCTGGGTTCCTCTGCCAGTACCTTCATGCTTGAGGCTTGTCTGAACATGTGGAGAGGGTCCTTGAGCATGGCTGTGGCTAGGTTCTGGTGGTCTTCCACCGCTGGGAGCTCTGCTAGGGGCAGGAAGGTAAGCTAGAGTCCATCCCCTCCGAGGGGCCCCGGGGAAGACAACAAGGCATGTGGGCAAGAGACAGAAAAAGACACCTTAAATGTGTTGCAGTTGTAGTGAAAAGAACTGAGTGGAGATAACAATCACAGGAAATTGTGAAAGTTAAAGTCAGCAGTGGAAAAAGGCACACACACACACACACACACACACACACACACACACAAAAAAAAAAACCTGTGCCTTGATTACCAGTAGTATTAACAACACAAAAAGATCATCTAAATAGTTGGGAATTCCTAAAGTCATGTTTATGTTCATTTTAAGATAATTCAGTTACCCTTTAGTACCTAACTTTTTTTTAGAAACCTGTCCTATTTTATAGTATGATAATAAGCACTGCTGCCACTTTTGCTGCATGCTGTAGCATTCTATAATTAAATACCCCTTTGTAGTTCTAATATCAAATCATCAGAACAATTGACAGAAATGCCCCCATATTCCTCATCATATCATGTAATTAAAAATATCATGATCAGCTGTACTAGTAATGGACTCGCACTTATCTCTTGTGCACGTAACTCTCAGTGTACTGTATTCAATTTAAGTCCAGACGAAAATGGAGGGGAGCTGGAGCAATAATATAGCAGGTAAGGCATTTGCTTGCATGCGGCCCACCCCGGTCCAACCCTCAATATTACATATGGTCCTCTGAGCACAACCAGGAGTAATTACTGAGAGTCAGGAGTATTCCTTGAGCATCACCAGATTTGATCCAAAAAGAAAAAAAAAATGAGGCAAGTGGATGGGGACGTCTTTTTGTTCCTTTCATCTTCTTGCACTTTATTCAACTGCAAGCTTCGTTGTAGCTGCTTTTATGATGTAATTATTGATAGTTTTGACAGAAAAGATACTTTTTTTCCTGCTGTTACATCTCTAGCATGCACAAATGCACAAAAATATGTGCTTTATACTAGACACAGATTTCATGAACGCATGAGGATATTCAGTTAGTCAATTTTTTGCATTTTTGCTCACCACCTGAGTCTAATACAGATTCAGATATTAGTCTGAGTTGGTGGAGAGAGAAGAGGAAGTGGTGAAGGGTAGAACATGATTAAGAATGAATATGTTAAACAGGACATTTGCACTTTGAAATCAATTTCATTATGACATTCATTTGAAGAGAGAAGACCTCTGCTTTTTTTTAAGACAAAGACTGTTACTGAAGATCCTGCCTTGGAAGCATTTCTTGATCAAAGCTGAGTTGTCACTCTAAATGATCAGAGATGAATGAATGTGAGTCGGGGTGACTCCATTAGTGGGGTTTGCAATGAAGATATAGTGCATCCTCAGTGTGTTTTATATACATTTACTGATATGCTCTGTACCCTACAGTTGTGTGTTTAAAAAAATTACATTTATGCAGGAAGTTTCAAATACCTTCACTGTGAATAGTTCTATCTTAGTATTAAGGGACTCATTCATTTTGTTAGTTTTAAGGGCCATTGGTATTTTTGATTATTGTATAAACATGAGCAAATAATTCCCAAGAAATCATTTATTTTTCTTAAGGCACAATAGTGAAAAATAACATGACCCAGTTTAATAGTTACAATGTGCTTTTCTTGTACTTTACATTATTTTCCCTGAAAATCTTTAAAGTGCATAATAAATAAGTCATTTAATAAATAAGAAGAATTGAAAAATACATTGATAATATAATTTAAAATTTAGATGATATGAATTCAATATAGCCAGAGAATAATAGCATAAAACACTATTTTGATTGTAGAAAAATAAGTTTTCCAACTACCTCTTTTATCAATGTTTTTAGTCAAAATCAACTTTAAAAAAGATGAAAATAGAGAACAGACCAGTCCTTGCCAGGAATTAGAGATATGGCATAAAGAGTATGTCACTGTAATCATCAAGGATAGAAAGGAGAAATCTTGTTGTGATGGAAAATATTTATATTTGACTGTAATATAAAATTTCAGTCT
The DNA here is from genome assembly GCF_027595985.1 of Sorex araneus. Taxonomy (NCBI): domain Eukaryota; kingdom Metazoa; phylum Chordata; class Mammalia; order Eulipotyphla; family Soricidae; genus Sorex; species Sorex araneus. The sequence goes on along the minus strand of NC_073302.1, from coordinate 183,514,956 downwards.
GTGGTAATGTAATTTTATATAATACCATTAATAGAAAAAAATACAAGCAATCTAACAGAAAATAATACAAGCTATCTCTATTATTTCTATAATGTCACGTAGACTTGATTATATTCCAGTAAAATATTTAATTTAAATTAGTGTGTCACACTATTAAATAGTGTGATAATTAGAATTTTTAACACTTAGAGAATATTCTATAGCAGAAATGGATTATATTCCAGTAAAATATTTAATTTAAATTAGTGTGTCACACTATTAAATAGTGTGACAATTAGAATTTTTAACACTTGGAGAATATTCTATAGCAGAAATGTTTGAAATGTTGTCTGAGTATTAGAATTACCATGAATATTAATTATTTGGGAGTTATTTTGAATTTACTTATGGAGTTTGTAGTGAAAATACATACTTTTATTGTCACAGAGTATAGTATATTATAAGTTTTATGCTTTTCTAAAAAGTTTCCTATAACTTTAATGTTATTTAATTGATCCTTATTTTAACTTTCCTATGATATTTCTTAGTACGGTCTTGACTTTTCTGTAGTTCTTAGTACAGTTTCTATTTTAATACTCCCTGTAGTGTATTTGATATGCCAAAAACAGTAATGATAGGTCTCATTCTGCTGACCCTGAAAGAGCCTCCAATTGTTGGGAAAGATGAGTAAGGAGAGGCTGCTAAAATCTCAGGGCTTAGTGTAATAGAGATGTTACTTGTGCCCACTTGATTGGATGACATTTATGACAATGACAGTGATAATGCCATTTATAATATATATGATATATATTATATAAAATGCAATATGTCTCCCTCCATCCTAAAACACTTTTTGACCATTATGACCATTAAAACATATTCCAGATATGTTCCAATCCATTTCCTAAAGAGGCTCTGAACAAAACAGTCTCAACTAGCAATGATCAGGGCTTGCTTTGACACCACGACCCTGCCAGAAATTGCTGGTTCCAGATGTTTTGCTACACATTTTGACTATGTGAGGCAATTCTCACTGCCATTTACCCTTCTTGCCTTTCCCTGAAAAGCAGTGACGATGAACACTTTTCCATGTGCCTGTTGACCCTCTGCATATCTCCTTTGACGCAATGTCTGATCATCTCTTTACATTTTTGGATGGGTTTTTAGTTTTTATTGTTACTGAGCTCCGAAGTTGCTTTATATATTCAAGTTATTAGCTTCTTTTATAGTATATAATCTAAGAGTAATTCTATCAGTCTGCGGAGTGCTCCGATTTTAGGAGCTTCTAAAGTTTATGTATCTCCATTTGTTTCCTCTGTTTTGGCTTTCTTTGCCGCAGTGGGCATATCTTTGCCAGTGTGATGCCATGGGGGTTCTCCTGTGTTTGTTTTAAATGGATTTTATAGATATAAGTTTGACATCATAATCTTTATTTTTTTTTCTGATTTGCTTTTTGTGTCACACCCAGTGATACTCAGAGATTACTCCTGGCTCTGCACTCAGGAATTACTCTTGGTGGTGTAACTGGGATGCCGGAGATTGAACTCGGGTTGGTGGTGTGCAAGGCAAATGCCTTACCTGCTCTACTATTGCTCTGGCCCATGATCTTTAATATTTGGATTAACTTTTGTATACAGCATGACACAGCTGTCTAATTGCATTTTTCAAGTCTGGTTATTCCATTTTACCAGAGCGATTTTGAAGAGTTATTTCTTTGCTCGACTTTGTGAACTTTTTCAGATCAACTAGTTTTCCAGACATCTGAGGGCTTTGTCATTGGCTTCTAAAGTCTATCCCTTTGGTCTAAGAGTCTGCCTTTGTTCCAGTATGACAATTTTAATCACGAAAGTTTTGTTGTAGAATTTAATGTCTGGAAATGGAATGTATCCCCTACCTCCCCAACTCACTCTTGGATATCTTTGCCTATACTTAGAATTTTTTCTTCTTTATAAATTTTAGAAGGGTCGGAGAGTTTATATAGCTGGTAGGGTGTTTGATTTTTTGTAAATGGCCATCCTGGATTCAACCCCAGGAACCTGTGTGGTCCTGAGCGCTGCTGGGGTGGCCCCCAAACCAAAAAAAAATGTTTATTCTATATTTTTGAATAAAGTAACTGTGGGAGGAGGTGAATAGAGGTATTACAAGGTGACAGGCACTCATCTTACTTGTAGCTGACTTGGGTTTGATTCCCCAGAGCACCACTATGACTATTCGCTGATCTCCCAAACAAAACTAAAAGAAAAAGAAAAAATAATGTCATGGGAAATTTGACAAGGATTCATTGCATATGCAAATATCTTTGGGTAAAATTGTCATTTTAACTTTGCTGGGTCTTCAAAACCATGAACATCGAACATATTCCTATTTCCTCTTGCCTCCTTTTATTTTTTAAGAAGTGATTTATTGATTTTTGCTAGATTAGTCTTTTCCTACATTAATTTGATTTCTAGATATTTTTTCTTTTTACAAAATCATAAATTGTAGCAATTTAAAATTATTTTATCCTCTGCATTATCTACATATAAAATGCAACAGATTTATGTTCATTGATTTTATATTCAATTGTGTAGATTTCTAGGAATTTATTGGTAATGTTTTAGAATTTACAATGTAAAAAATGAAGTCTGAAAAATAGTTATAGCTTTAACTTCAAATTCTATTTGAATTCTCACTTCTTTGCATCTACTCCGAGAATACACAGATAAATAATTCCAAAATAAAATACATACCTATGTACATCAGAGAATTTTTACTATAGCCACAGTCTGGAAACATCCCAAGTGTCCAACTGGATAGGTGGATAAATAAAGTATGGTATAATAATGGAATACTGCTTTGCTGTGCTAAAATATAACAGTTTGCAGTTTGCTACACTTTGATGGAATTGGTGTGTAAAATACTAAGTGAAGTGAGGCAGAATGAAAAAGACCAATAGCAGATGATTTCATTCACATTATCATCAAGAAACAGAGAAGGATAAAACAATTACCAGTGGTAATATATACGGAGTCATGCTCAACCAAAATGGGAACTGAGAATGCTAAGGATAGAGACTTACATTGAAGTAATTAATGGTGGAGGAATCCTGGCTGTTGTGGTTGCATGGTGTTACAGCACTGCAAAACTAAAGCTAGATCAATAGAAGCGATTATAAACCAGGAACCATGAGGCATGTTCCAGGCCTAATTGGTACTAAAGGCAAAGAATAGACATAGATGTAGATATAGACATCAATATAGTCATCCTAGTGGTTCTGGTGTCTATCATCCCTTAGAATCTAAATTTTATGATTGTCCAAGTGAGGTGTAATTTGTTAACTGTAGTGTTCCTTTTTTTTTTTCATCACATCAAGTGTTGCACAGAGGTTAAATCCTGGCTCTGCACTCAGGAATTACCTCTGGCAGTTGCTCAGGGGACCATATAGGATGCTGGGGATCGAACAAAGTTTGGCCACGTGCAAGGTAAACACCCTCCCCGCTGTGCTATCACTCCTGCCCCACTGCAGTGTATCCTGAAGCTGGAATTGCCAGACCACATCAAATAGATACAGATCACATGTAAGTGGCATGGGAATCTCCTGGATTTCAGTTGGATAAATTGGAATGTTGTTTTGCTTTGTGTCACAGCTGGCAAATTTCAGGGTTTACTCCTGTATCTGTGCTCAGGGTCACTCCTGTTTGTTTTCAAGGGACCATATGGGGTGCTGGGAATCAAGTTTGGGTGGGTCATGTGCAAGTTAAGCATCTTACCCAGTGTACTATCTCTATGACGCCAAGGAAGACATTTTTATTCTATTTATTTATTTATTTATTTATTGGAAGCCTGCCTCATGACCTGGGGGAGAAGGCAGTTCGAATAAAGAAGTTATCTGGAAGATATTTTCCAATAAGACTTGTAAATCCCAATACTGTGTTTATCTGAATCCTATGTTAACTAAAATATCTTGGCCACAATTATTGTGACTTAAGACATGATACTTAAACTCTCACAAGGATTTAGGATGTACAAACCAAAATTGCACATCTAAACCTTATGTCTGTTTATTAGTGTATCTATTTGTTTTACTTGTTCAGATATTTAAGTGCAAGTATTATTGTACTGTTGACTTTCAAAAAAAAATAAAAACCTGCAAAAAACCTAAACAATTTCTTTAATGGATAAGGAAAAACTGGGTACATTGGGTAAGAAGAAAGAATCAGGAAATACAGTCTCTTCATTCAGGATTTAAAGCAATTATATTCTAGAGGATAAAAAGACAAATTTTAAAATAAGGAGATATTCAATACATTTTGAAAAATGTGAAATTCTCATTAATTTTCCTAAGGTATAAAATTCCTCTGCACCCGGAAGGAGGAGGTGCCGCCAGCACACCTTCTCCAGATGGAGCCCTGGCGATACTGAGCAGCGGCTAACACGGCTCCAGGATTCGGGACTGGGACACATCCGAGCCGCGGGGGGGCACTGGAGTAGGGCGGTGCCAGCCCAAAACTCCAAGTGGTCCCAGCCGCCGGAAGTCACACCCTCGGGCCACCCTCAGCGCCATCTTGCCACAATCCACAGAGAAGCGGCAGGCATTCTGGTGAGCAATGCGGCCCGGAAAATGCTCTGGACCCGAATTGGGGCCAGCAACACCGGGGTGCCGGGAGGAGGAGGTGCCGCCAGCACACCTTCTCCAGATGGAGCCCTGGCGACACTGAGCAGCAACTAACACGGCTCCAGGATTCGGAGCCGCGACCTCTTCTTAAACCTGAAAACATACAATCTTTTAATGGAAAACTAATTATCAAATGCTTTCTTATTAGGGTTATCTTGTTTGGGGATATAACTCCCACAACAATAGTGAGTTTTGTGTTGAAATATGGAACATAATCAAGGTGAAGAGAAAATTAAGCGAAATTCATCAGTTATACAGTTGGGGTGGGGGTAGGGGGTATACCGGGGATTTTGGTGGTGGAATATGGGCACTGGTGAAGGGATGGTGTTTGAATACGGTATAACTGAGACATAAACCTGAGAACTCTGTAACTTTCCACATGGTGATAAAATTAAAAAAAAATAAATTAAAAAAAAATTCCTCTGCACCTTGTCATTGAAAATTATTTTGAGTACCTACTTTGTCTTCTGCCACTTCATATCAGGCCTTTTCTCTGTCAAGCTCTTATCTGCTGAAGTGATTAATTTTTTTAAAATTTTTTTCCTTTTTTAGTGTGCCCCTTGTCCATAGTAATTTGATCTCCTTAGAAAGTTTTAAGTACTGTAACTTCCAATTGATACCCTCTCTTGTTCAGACATTTTAGTAACATTAAAACTGAATCAAGTTTCTTTTCATTTTCAAATATTGTTATAGTTATTTACTAAGAATGCTATTTATTCTAGATATACCGCACTTACAATGATTTTCTTTCTGTAGCACTGTAGTCCAGTTGTTCACCGATTTGCTTGAGAGGGCACCAGTAACGTCTCCATTGTGAGACTTGTTACTGTTTTGACATATTGAATATGCCACGGTCTCTGCTGTGTGGGTGGCATACTCTCTGAGAGGGATGGAGGAATCGAAGCTGGGTTGTCCATGTATGAAGCAAATACCCTAAAGATGAATTCACAAAATTTGCATATAGGTGAATCAACGTGGAGAGTATCATATCAAGTGTAATGAGTCAGAAAGATAGAGACATACATAGAAATATTGCACTCATTTGTGGAATATAAAGTACCAGAATATAAAGGGATACTAACTCCCAAGAACAGCAGAGATAAGTACCTGGAGGATTGCTCCACAGCTTAGAAGCCGGCCTCGAATGCTGGGGGAAAAGGCAGCTCAGATAAAGAATGGACCACCAAGAAAAGGGTGCTATGAGGGCCTGCTTAGGATAGGAGAGGCAGGCTGAGAGTCGACTATAGACAGAACATGATGGACAATTAATACCTCTACTGCAAACCACAACACCCAAAAAGAGAGAGAGAGAGCAAAAGGGAATGCCCTGCCACAGAGGTGGGGTGGGGTGGAGGGACAGGGTGGGGGTGGTGGGAGGGATGCTGGGATCATTGGTGGTGGAGGATGGGCACTGGTGGAGGGCTGGGCACTTGACCATTGTATGACTGAAACGCAAGCACGAAAGTTTGTAAGTCTGTAACGGTACTCTACGGTGATTCACTAATATAAAAGAAGAAAAAAAGAAAAGATTTTCTTTCTATTAATGATAATCTGCAATGTTAGAGATAAATATCAATTACCTCCATAAAAAAGTTAGAAATAATTTAGTAAGTCTTAACATAACAATGAAAGCCCCCTCACACATAAATCATGAATAAAAGAGGGCAATCCAAACTTTTAACGACACAAATATTGAGGAAATTGCAAAAAAACTAAGAAAAGATAACTGATATTACCTCAAAATTTTATTATCTTTTAATTAATTTTTCAAGATATAACTCTTTTCCTTGGTAAAAAAGAGGCATTTTTTTCTGTTCAGGTATTGAATCAGTAATGTTTATAAAAGAATGTTTATAAAAGTTAAAAAGTAATGTTTATAAAAGCAGCTAGAGTCACAAAAATATCACTATTTACTGTTTAAGTGGTAGTTGATATTTTAAAATACCTTAAAACGGAGAAAAAGTGTATTTGTACTAATCTTTAAACATGAAAAATTAAGTAGTTAAATATTTTTATCTTTTTAACTTTTTCCTTAAAAACAACTGCACTTTTTATAGGAAGTCTAACTCTCTATGAATAAGGTTTTTCAGAGCAGAGTGTGAATAATTGTCTCAATTTGTCCAAATATGTTTAACTTACAAGTCTGTATTGTTTTGCATTTTAGGTTTCCAACTCTCAAAAAAACACTGTGTTGTTCTGGCTGAAATTAAATTTTAAGCAATAAGACTCCATAATTAAAAATGCCAATAATATGAAAAATATTTATTATTAAAGAAAATGCTTTGCATTTATTACAGTAAAATAGGGTTAGACCCAAATATAGTTTGATTCAAGATCTTTTGTAATTAAATGATTTTTATGTGATACCAAATATTTCATCCATTTATCTACAAATACATCCTTGCTTGCTAATTAAGTTAAACATAAAAATATTAAATTCCTTTATACTGAGAGAACTATTAAAAGCTATAATATTATTTTTTAAAGTATCCTGATATAAACTTTGAGAGTACCTATTTCTGGTGCAGAGTAATTACAGAAGACAAGAGGCAACATTTTCCGGTTGTAAAGCTGTAGGTAGTCCAAATACATTGACAGCTGAAAATTAATATTATCTAGAATTCATACTGATGTAATCACATCTGACTTGCTACTTCACGTACAGTGTAAAATATTTACATAGTTTCATGAATAGAAAATACAGGAAATCTTTATTAGTCTTCATGCAAGTTATTATCTGAACATTATTTTTGGTAATATTTGGGAACATTTTCAGAGTGAAAAAAGTAATTTGTTTACCATATTTTCTCTGACTGAATGTAACATTAGCTTTTTTTTTCAGAAACGTTTAGAATGCTTTGGTTTATTCAAATTTCTAATACCTAGCAAAATACCGCCATGGTCCATAATTTAATCAATCATGTCCTTGACAAACAAGAGATTTTCCCGGTAATTAAAAAATGATCTAAGTTTATTGTTTCCTCATATTCCTTCTTCCCTTCCTCTTCTGACCATACATTTATGTGATGCCACAGGCACAGTAGACTTTATATTCCACTGATTAAACAGAAAAAAAGAAACTTTAATCTACAACAACTCGCTAACTACACTACTAAGTAGGTGCTACTAAGTCAAAAACAATATTTAAGTTATTTACTTTTAAAACAGGAAAGCAAGTATAGTAACGCATGACATTAGCGAAGCTTGCTAATTATAAATGCAACCCACTGTTGCATTTATAATTTTTCCAACATGAAACATAACCCAAGTATTCTACCTAAAATACAGGTGCTTATCTTGCAGATAAAGTTAAATTTGTCTGTTTTGCTGATTTCTGTCTAGCTTTAGTTCATATTCTACTACATGTTTGATAGTAAACGCATTCCACTAGTTACACATCTTTTATTATTTGTTTCTGACTTTTCTCACAGTTTCACATACTTGGGTGTTTTCCTTCACTTAGGAACAGTCAATGAGAGTGACAAAAAAATGGGAACTTAAAAATCAAATTTGCTTTGAACTATTGCCATCTTCTTTCATGTATATTTCCACTTTCATGCCCTAATGTTGTCATTGCCATAAAGGAACAAGCAAAGTACCCATGTGCATACCTGAAATATGACTTCAAGGCAAAAAAACCCCAAATATTAAATAGATCAATGAAAGGAAAGACACCTTGAACAAGGTCAATTAGATTTGATTGAAAATACTTAACTGTTTAATATTATTTCATAGAGTTTAACTTATTAAAGTCACTTCTTTGATCAGCACACTTAAATGAAAAATATGGCACAATACTTTGAAGAAAATATTTTATCAGAAGGTAATAAAACTTTCAAGTTTAAATTGTCAAAAATAAATCATTTGTTCTTATAAATAATGCATTTTTCTATATTCTTAGCTTCTGTATTCAATACAGGGGGTTATCTTTAATGTCATGTAAATCAAAAAAAGTCAGAGTCATTAGATCAGAAAACTGAAAATGATCTTTAACTTCTCTTTCACATGCATACAATTCAATCTTTATTAATAAATATTTCTTGACTTTTCTCTTTTTTTATATTATTTCACTTACCGTACTGGATTTAACTCTAGCTATTTATCATTTGAATAAATAACATTGCTTCTTTTTAATAAATATCTCTGTGTTTGCTCTTTTAATTCAGTTATCATGCCCTTGTCAGCCTTTTCTATCATAGAAAAGAGAATTCTATTTACTCTTAAAGATTTCAATGACTTGATAGATCTACGAAGTAAAATTGTCTTCATGGGTTATATGGTTTTTGTGAATGAATACCGCCTATGTATATCATCAGTTATACATCACTTTGCATCTTTGCAATTCATGAACTGGTTATAAACATTTAAATAGGCCTAATAATATAATTAATAGTATGTTTCTTCTCCTTGGTGTTCCCCTAGTAAACAGACTATTTGTCTCATTTCATTAACAAAAAGAATTCCTATTAAATATCACTGTTTTTGGCAGAAAGTGATTTCCTTATCTCAATTTTCAAATATATCTTTTATTAGTTCTGTACATACCTTGCACTTTTTCTTCTCACTCATTTGCTAAATGAGATTTTCTATTTATTGTTAGTTGTTGAAAGGTCCTGAGAGTATTTCAAACATTAGTACAATGTCTAGCATATGGCAAGCACTCTTCATGAATAGGAGTCCATAAGAAAATTAATTTTTCAAGATAGAAGCCATAGATGTCTCATTCTTGAAAAATTTATTGCCTATACTTATTTCCTTGCATGAGAATTAATATAATTAATGATTATTCTGAGTGCATTTGTACAATTTTATAATAAAATGCAATTTACCTGATACCCTGTAATTGTACATGCCTTCCTCACACATTAGAGTTATTACTGGGTTTACAAATGTAAGGCAATTAAAATGCTAACCAGTACAAATGTGTCATATAAAACTATCTAATCATGCTAAAAATGGCAATTAAATACTCCGAAGACCAACTGAACTATTTGAATTCTCTATCTTTTTACAAAATAATTAAGTAGTTGGGAAAATCTATAGGACCCAAAAGCTGATGCTTAATTCTCCTAAATAATATCCTTAATTCTACCTAAATATTCAACTTGTAGGTCCTAAAGATTTTCCCAACTACATATGGTAATGAGGTATCAGGTAAATGTTTTACTTACATTTGAAGATTGTGTGATTATGTCATTAAAACTGATTGGACTGTTGCCTACAAATACCAAGTATTCATATTTGTTTAAGGACCCAAGTTTCAGTACAATGGGTAAAGGCACTTGCCTATCACCCAAATTCAATCCCCAGCACACCAAATGTTCCGTAGAGATCCCTTCAGGCGTGATCTCTGAGCACTTGGTGGTGGAATATGTGCACTGGTGAAGGGATGGGTGTTCAACATTGTATAACTGAGACTTAAGCCTGAAAGCTTTGTAACTTTCCACATGGTGATTCAATAAATAAATAAATAAATAAATAAATAAATAAATAAATAAATAAAACTTGCGAGAAAAAAAATTTCTGGCCCACATTTAAAAAAAAGTGCCAGAAGTGAGCCCTATGTAGCCTGATTGTGCACCTCTCCCCCAATAAATAGAATTTAATAAAAATTATTAAAGAGCCATTATTTACAATTGATTATTGTGTTTTTGGCACACAATAGTTCACACCCATTCCCTCCAATAATTTAACACAAAATCCCTCCACGAGTGTCAGCTTCTCTCCACCAGTGTTCCTAGATTTTCTCCCCAGCCCAAGCCTTTCCACTCCCGCCCATCAACTTGACAAAGTTTCAGTAGTTGCCCCTCAGATTTCATATTTTCAGTTCTGTTGAATCTGTGTTTTGTGTATATGGCTATATCCTCACTCATACCAGAGGTAAAACTGAAGCCCTTGATGCCTGTTCATATATTACTTCTCTTTCTCTTCTTCCTCCTTCTCTCCCCTCCCAACACACATCCTTGATTTCTTTCCTTCTCTGTCATCCTCCTCTCTAAACACTGGGGCCAAGGATGATCTAGGCACTCTCCTTTTACTACAATACATTTCCTTATCCAGTATTCTATATCCCATACCTAAGTGAGATCACCCTGTTGTTTTAAGGTCACGAGGTCACATGACTGTCCTTCCAAATGCCTAAGAGAGTTCTCTGAAATTGTTTAGCACGATGCACACATATGAGAAGAATCCATATATTCTGTTCAGACATTCAAGTTTTCCAAGCAGCAAGAACATTGAATACACCTAATTTGAATAGTGTGAAAAGCTAAGCTCAATTATACTTCTCAATTTGAGAAATACACAGACCTTTCTGGGTTTCATTTTCATAGGCTCGGAACTGTTCGGCAAATTAACGGAAAAGGATTCAGACCTGAAAGAAGCTGAGAGTAAAAGAGCCCTGTGGTAAGGGAGCTCTCTAAGCACCAACACCTGAGAATATTTGGCCCTGATAAAAATATCATTTTTATTATGTCAGATATTCTAGAACCTTGAGCCTGAATTGATGCAAACCCAAGTTTACTTCTAATTGGTAAAAAGACATGATAATAAAGGGGGATTTTCTGTTTGAATCTCCCTTAACATTGGCCAATTAAAGTATAGCAGTCAGCAACTTGTCAATCATTGTTTTGAGTCCAAAGAAGGCAGATGATGTGATAATAGTATCATTCCTAATAATTGTAAAGCCATCATGGAGATGCACTTGGTTAACTTTGCAAACATTATTCACAGAAGCACATAGCTCATCAGATGCCGTGATGAAAATCGCATCATCTCTCCACAAGCTTATAGGGTCAATTTTAATCCCTGAGGGTTTACAAGAGTTTGCTGCCTCTGTTAAAATAAAACCTCCATTTTCACATGTTTAACACAGGAAGGAGCATTTCCAGAAATAAAGTAGCAAGAATAAGTGCCACTATCTCTGTTTCTCTGAGTTTTATCTTCCCTCGAGGCTTTCATTTCTTTTCTGTGTCATTTACAAGTAGACTGCCTGGTATACACAGCTCACCTTTTAACCATCTGTTAGAGCACTGTGCAGTAAGTGCCTTATTTAGTAGGAGACATCGCGGAACTTTATTAGAGACAATAAATACACAGGCACTAGATACAAAGCAGCTATCTGTCAGGGAGGAGCCTTCCTGAATCATGTTTTTGAACTGATGAGCCAGTCCAAAATATGTGTTTTTGCAAGAGGTTGATTGTTCGGAGAGAAGCACTAAAATCTGGGTAGAGGTTGTCTTTGAAAAATCATTGATAAATAATTAAGAATTTGTTCTTAGTGGTGTCTTTCTCACAGTATCAGGGAAAGCCCAATTTATTTCTTTGCAGTGAGAATGGCAGAACTTAAATCTGCAGACCTTTATTTGTGGTGCTTTCACTGCTAACACCCCAAACTGACTTATCTCTCCTGCTTCCCAACGTCCTATCTTTTAACTGACTCAGTGTGTCCAGTGCCATAGTGATGAATTCTCAGTCTTCCTGGTACTTCATCATGGATGAAGGATGCATTCAGGAAATTAAAATATTTGTTTTCTCCTTTTAAAGTATTTAATGCTTGTTTGATTTAATTTTTTTTATCCAATCTTCAAAGAACTCAGAGGGTTTTAGGATGAAGTCCGTTGCTCATCCAAACACATCTTAACTTATTAAGCAGCTAGAGTTATAAAGAGATGCATAAAGACCCTTGGCACATGTGGGACATCCGAACTCAACCTACTCTCTGAATCAAATATTTCTCCTTTAGGCTATCATTGTAATATTAGTTTAGCATGAGATCCATTCTCTTTTTGAGAATCTGTTCAAATTTGCACTTATTTTCTCTGTTGGGTATCAAGATCAATTGCTGTGATATGCTTTTTGGTAATATATTGTGAATTGTTGTGATATATTTTCGACTTCCATTTAAATCTTTAAATGGAAAGATTCTGCTTCAGAAATATTGCAACACCCTAATACATTTATTTTGTGCTCAATACTAAAATGAAGGAAAAATCAGATTTAAAATGTTTCTTTAGTGTCTCTGATTCTAGGAGTACAGTATAGTAGTCAGATAGCCATGGCTCAAAAAAATACAATCTCTTTACCTGGTAGGACATTGATTTCCTAATTAAATCATTAAAGTTTTGTTTGCAGAAGGTAATGTATCCGCTGAAGGAACTCACAAATCTTTTGGAGAATACGAGTCTAGTAGCAGAGCTGGAAACCCCACTAATTGCTCAGTACATCCTGACAAGTATTTTCAGGATCCAGCTTGCTTGATCTAGTCAATGCACTCACAGTGAGGGGAGGCTTCCCACTGCTACATCTGATTGCTCTTTAGTAGTTGATGCAGATGCGAAGGGCAATTGATGGAGTTTTTAGCTTGCGGTCAAAGCCTGCCTGTGGTTATTGAGCATGCATACCGGCTCTGACAGCACATTTAATCTTCTGTACATGATAAGAGAGAGGCAATGGCAGCAGAGAGGAAACAGTAGTTTTTATTACAGGGTGTGGACCTCAAAATCAGAAAACTTAGGGCAAATATAATTCCAGTTATTCTTATTCCAACCATCCTTCCCTATCACCAATATGAATAAGGTTCACCCTGGTCTTCTGGCACATTCTCTTCCAATCCCTCTGATGAATGAAAAAGTCTTTCCTCAGGTGACATATTCCAGCCTGAGGATGCCCAAACACTCTTTTGCCAGTCCAACTCAGTCTAGGAACTTCCAAAATACACACATAAACACCTATACACACACACACACACACACACACACACACACACACTCACCACCACCACCACCACCACCACCACCACCACCATCTTCTTTCTTGATGGTTTCATTTCTTTACAATGTGAAATTGTAGATCAAATTATGTTAAAGAAATCTGTGTTAAAATAATAGATGTTCATAGTTTATACTCATTTATGATAGAAATACTTAAAGCAGAAAACTCATGTCATCAAAAATTACTTTCAATTTCTCTTACACAAATTGTACAACTGTGATAAAAATAAATCATACATTTATAAAACTTTCTACTCTTTTTTGCAAAATAATATTCAGCTGGGGCTGGAAGATAGTACGCAGGTATGTAACTTGCCTTGTATGCTGCTGATCCAGCTTCAATTCTCAACATCAATTATGGTCCCCAGAATCCCACCAGAAGTAACCTCTGAGCACAGAGACAGGAATAAGCCCTGAGCTCTATAAATGTGACCTCAAAACTTAAGAAAAATAATGTTCAGTATATTTCAATATATATTTTTGTTTAATATTTATTCATTGTACACCAAACCAAGCAAAAATTTCAAAAGCAAAAGAATATTGATGGCCACCAAGTACTATCATTGAGTTCAATAATGAGTTAAAATTTTCAGGCTGAAGGAAAATAAGACTAAGTGGTTATTGACTTTAACCAAATGGCATACTACTGAGCTTAGAATTTTTCAGTATTTATTATTAGAATTGCAGATTTTCTTTTGTCAAATTTTCTTTATGTTCCTTTAAGAACAAGGATGACTTATTTAATCTTGACTAAAATGCTTTGGCTGTAGCTTTTTTTTTCAAATTTGAATTTTTTTTAAGAAAACTAATATATGACTATCATTAAGATTAATGGACTCAACAGAGGAAATCTAGTTTAAAGAATATATTTAACCAAGAACGTCTTTGTATTAGAAATAAATTCATTCTCAAACATCAATATATAATCTCTCAGGTTCAAAATGTATAAGCAGCTATTATATTTTTAATTTATAATTTTTATAATTTTATTCAACATGTTAAATGTTTATCATTAAAATATAAAAGACTTATAAGCCTTTTATTTTATGTAGATGCTTCAGGTTTATAAATTATATTTGTGTACTGAATCAACTTTATTTATAAAAAAATGCACTATTTTTATCAATGAAATTATTTTGCAATTTTTTAAAAAGCAGAAAAAACAGACAATTAAATAATATGAGAACAAAAATACATTTTATTTTTTAGGTCATTACACAAAACTAATATTTTTATTGATTATGGGACAAAGTCTAACAGAAAACTAATTTACCTGATAATCCATAACCTAGAAATTTCCCCATTTGAACAGTTCTGTGTGCACATACATGCATGCATGCACTCCTAAAACACGGAGGAACTGATTTTCAAAGATTTTTATTTATGTTTATTTGTCTTAAGGGGGCAGCAAAGGCACACAAAGCATCTGATCGTATTATATTCATTCACTGTGTCCTGAAGTAAAGGAGAATGTAATGTTTTTGTGGTAATATGAGTTAAAGACAATGTGGTGATATTTTCCATTTCAGATCATTATTAAAGTCCAGCATCTTATTATGATGTTTTTTTTTGCATTTAGTAAGGATGTATAATTTCAATCAACTAGTCATTGAACTATTTTGTTATGTGTCACTATAGTTTAGTTGGACAGGAATAAGCTTATTGCAACCATGAATCATGACTGCATCAGAATGTTTTTGTAGGGGCAGGATGTGGCTCCGTGACAAGAGTACTTTCCTGAGAAACCCTGGTTTTGATTCTGGTTAGTACCACAATCACAAAAGCATGTTTTCACAAACATAAATCTCCTTGAAAAAGCGTTACTTTAGTCAGTACTAAAATCTATAAGGTGCAAAATGCTAGTAGTAAGATGAGAATATCCTATGTATTTTAAAAGCCACACCCTTTCTATACTGATACACTGATTTCACAAATAACAAACACAATTCAGTTAATCTACTACAATTTTCTTTTTAATAATTTACATTTTGCTTGAGGTAATGTCAATTTGTTTTTATTTAGACAATGAGAGTTCGGATGTAATGCCTGCAATTAAAAAGTAAAGAAAAACACAAAAGCCTTTACCATTGTGAAATTATGGAATAGCCATAAAATTCCTATGTATCTATTTATAGCAGACTGTTGGAACATACATTATAATAAATTATATTAAAGCGCTCTAGAAAAAAACTCAACTTCATATTCAAAAGATAGAATCATGTGAACTTTATCCAAATGGCCCTAGAATGTGCAGTTTTTACATAGCATATACATCTGTTTTTATCTATCAGCCTACAAACATATACTCAAAGAATGAAGCAATTAGTAAAAGCCTACTCATTATGCATGTACTGTAATCAGAATCAGATGGAACATTTCTGTTTGTTATGTATTTTACTGCCGTAGTATTAGTTTGAGCACCACCTTGTGTTGCTCAGGGACCATGTGGGATACTGGGAATCAAACCCAGGTTGGCCGCATGCAAGACAAATGCCCTGCCTGCTGTGCTATTGCCCCAGCCCCTAGTGAACGCATTTAAAGAATGATTTCAGCTGGTTGAATAACATTACATACAACTTGAAAACTTAGGAAGGTCTATCCATATAGTAAATGCATAGTAAATGTGTCTATATAAAGCTATGGGCTTATATAGCTAAACAGAGGTAGTTTGTGGGTGTGGCTCCCACATACCTAACTATTGATTGTTTAACTTCTTAATAAACTTGGTCTCAAGTTGTTGGTGTCTGGCCAAAGGCAACGGCAATTTGGGGGTATCAGGAAACCTGAAGCACCATCTGGCTGCTGATGCACTTGGCCTGTTTGTACAGGTTGACCTGTTGGCAGCACCATACCTGCTCAATGTGTTATTTTCCACATAACTTGTGTTATGGCAAGTTATATCTGTCTTGCCACAGTTTACATGATTCTGTCACTCTTTAGAGCTGTGTTGTATTCCACTGTGTATATATATCACAAATTTGTCATCCACTTATCTGTTGGTGGATATCTAGTTTGATTACAAATCTTAACTAAAGTACTGAGTGCTTAAAGAGCCTGGCAAGCTCCCCGTGGTGTATTGATATGCCCAAACCAGTAACAATGATGGGTCTCATTTCCCTGACCCTAAAGAGCCTCCAATGCAGCACTATTGGGAAGGATGAGTAAAGAGAGGCTGCTAAAATCTCAGGGCTAGGACGAATGGAGATGTTACTGAGACCGCTTGGGAAAATCAATGATCAACGGGATGATGATGATGATGATGATGATGATGATGATGATGATGATGATGATGATGAGTGTTGGTTTATTTTATGTTTGGGGGGTACTTGTTTATACATCTGCAAAGTATGTTACCACACCCAAGCATGACCAAAGTAACAATATCACTCAAAAAAGAAATGATATCGTAAAGCAGAGATATCACAAAGAAGATCGCTAGACTTCCATTACTCTTCTACCTTTTCTTCTACTGTCCCCTAGAGATGCTAGAGACTAGCCTGTACATTAGCCTGAAAATGCACTCCAGATTTTTCCCCCTCAGAGAAGCTCATGCTCTCCTGAGCATGTATCTCTTTTTGTTTTTCAAGCAACTCACATTTCTCTAATTAAATGTTCTTAATTATTTTTTATTTTGCTGCTTTTTAAACCATTTTATTAAGGTAATAAAATTGATAATACTGATAATTATGTTTTTCACACATACATCATTTTAAAGGGCTGGAGCAATAGCATAGTGAGTAGGGCGTTTGCCTTGCACACGGCTGACCTGGGGTTCGATTCCTCCATCCCTCGTAGAGCCCAGCGAGCTACTGAGAGTATCTCACCCGCACAGCAGAGCCTGGCAAGCTACCAAGAGTATCGCACCTGCACAGCAGAGCCTGGCAAGTTACCCATGGCATATTTGATATGCCAAAAACAGTAACAACAAGTCTCACAATGAAGATGTTACTGGTGCCCGTTTGAGCAAATTCATGAACAACAGGATGACAGTGCTACGGTGCTACATTCTAACAGCACACTCTGCACCAATCAGACCATTTCCCTCCAACATTGTCCCAGGAAACCCTCCCAATTTCCCTCAATCAATTCCAGTTTTATAGATAAAATCCTCAGTTCTGAAGATTTTGACTATTTGTTTTTCCCTCACTATTTTTTTAAAACCACATGTCAGATAAAGATATATCCTACATGGGGGATATATGTGAGTTGATATCACCTTCACATATGTAGGTGAACAGAACTAATCTGAAATTTTATAAACCTGAGCTCAATGACAGGTTGCTAAAGTAAATATTTTGAAACTGTATCCTTGCTTAGTATATACAATTTAAAAAATTAGCATTATGGGTAATATAGGGATGTTTTAAAATTTTGAAATTTCAAAAGAAAATTTTTAAATTTTAAAATGCATTTTTAAATTTACATGAAACTAAATGTAGCAGTGAAGAGAAATTAAAGGGGGAAATCTAAGTAGGGCTATCACTACAAGTGTGTTTCATTCTAAGAAATGGAATATTGACTTTATATTAGAAAATATATCTAGACTGACCAAGTATCTATAATAATACATAAAATATTGTCATAATAATGTCTATGGGTATAAAAATAACCCTAGTCAGACACAGAATATTCAATATAAATTAAGACATTAACTCGTTATACCTCAAATCCCTCAGAAAGCTGGGAGTAAACATATATTTCTTAATCTGACAGAGGTCAGTCATAAGGACTATGAATGAGAGCAGTACTCAATGCTATGTACTGAGAAGTATGCCATGTCCTTTACTTTTTTTTTCTTTTTGGGTCACACCCGGTGATGCACAGGGGTTACTCCTGGATTTGAATTCAGGAATCACTCCTGGCAGTGCTCAGGGGACCATATGGGATGGTGGGAATCGAACCTGGGTCGGCCGCATGCAAGGCAAATTCCCTACCCACTGTGCTTTTGCTCCAGCCCCCAAAAATGCCATGTCCTTTAATGAAACTCTTTTAATGTCTTGCAAAACTGATTTCAAGGTTATTAATTTCCTAAGCTGTTGCTTGTCAACAAATCTTGGTATCAGTCTTTCAAATGAAACTGAAATTCTTTTATATACCACATATAAGTGAGGTCATACTATGTTTGTCCTTCTGGCAGACTTCATTTAGCATGATATCTTGCAGTTGCATCCAGGTTTTAGCAAATTTCATGACTTCAACTTTGTTTACAGCTGCATAGTATTCATTGCTTATATATACCACAGATTCATGATCAACTCATCTATCAATGGAAACAGGATGATCTCACATATATACCACATACCATATATATGTATGTGGTATCTAGAAGAACTGAACAAGGGAATGCAAAGCTAAAGTGGTGGTGGGGGGCGTGGGAGATCACAACTGACCCACATTATAAGGAGGAGGGCAGAGAAGGGAAGATGTTGGGGGCGGGGCAAAGAGATAGATAGAAAACAAAGGTGTCAAAGGGATAATTTATCATGTACAAGAGTATCCAAGCAACTCCGAAAACAAGACATCCGAACTCCAACAACCAAACTCAAAAAGGTGCTTGTCCAGTTGGCAGACTGGGGGTGGGGAGTGTGTTGATGGGCTGGGAGAAAACCTGGGAACCCAAGTGGAACACTAGCATAATATAACTTACTCTATTATAGAACTTTTGAAATGATAGCGATGTTATTGTAATGGCATCCTAGTGCAAAAAATCTCAACTGGTTCATTCCACAGCCTGGTGGCCCAGTACAGCCCGGCTGCCACGATACTGGTGCTCCATGGCCAGCACGCAGCAGCGGCGGAGGGGATGGCCTCCAGCTTCCCTCCCTACCGTGAGTAGAGCTCTCGGTGGCTAAAGACCACCAGAATCTAGCCACAGCCATGCTCAAGGCCCCTCTCCAGATGTTCAGACAGGCCTCACGCATGAAGGTACTGGCAGAGGAACCCAGGTGTGTGTAATCCCATCAACGGCCAATATCCAGATACTTAAATGCAAGCTCCCAGAAGCGTGTGGCTGCAAAGTGGCTGTGTGATACCTTATGACCTATTTTTTCTTCTGGGAGAAACTCCCAAGCTACTGAGAGCTTCCTGCCCACGTGGGACAGCCTCGCAAACTCCCCGTGGTGTATCTATATGCCAAAGCCAGTAATCAGCTGAATTTTATTCCCCTGACCCTGAAGCCTTTATAGACTTCTAAAATCTCAGGGATAGGACGAATGTAGAGGTTACTAAGACCTCTTGAGCCACTCAACGATCAACGGGATTTCATGATCGTGATAGAACTAGCTGTATGAGGATACTAATATGCAAGTGCTGTCATGAGGGGCTGGAGAGTTAGTACAGAGGTAAGCACTGTCCTTGTGCCGGCTGAGCCAGGAGCCAAGTGCCTACTGAACACCAGCCCTAGACTATCTGCTTTCCTACATTACAAAAGTATGGTACAGAGGAGCACAACATACTCAGAACTTACAGCTACTGAGTGGGAAAAATTTTGAAATTTAGTCCAACAGAATAAGTAAAGAGCTTTATGGGATAATCATTAAACTGTACAGAAGCACAAAGAAGAAGCTGGAAAAGCAGTTCTCCAGTACAAGGAAACTTGATATAATACAAAGATTAGTTGGGATTATTGATGATACAAGAATAAAACACAGGAGTGAAACAACACTCTTGAGGGCTCACATAGTAAGGGCATTGAGTAACTGGAAAATAAGAGGTTCAGTCTCTCTATATGAACTACTGTTAAGTACAGAAGGAAGAGTAATAGACAATAGGTCCCATAAACCTTAATAAAACTTTGGGACTTTATCTAACAGCAGCTTGAGTGCTATAAATCTTTATCCAGTCAAATAGCATTATTTAATTTGAAATAGGTTATTCTGATTACAGGTTATAAAATAGATGAGAGACATTCATGCTTGAAACAGGAAGACTTGTTGCCGTGATCTAAGTGTTTCAGTAATTTAAAAGATTATGGGTGTCTAGACAAGGGTTATAACAGGGCTGGGATGTGACATTAAGGGCCCAGATTGAACCAAGAGTCAGACATTGGATCAGCGTTGGGTGAATAGACTAAACAGTTTTATTACATGTAAAGCTCGGAATAGGCTGAGATTTGGTGACCCCGCAAAGGCCTTCCCATCCTGTTAGTGGTTGACTGAACAGCCTGGTAGATTTCTTTTCTTCTGTTCTTTTCAAAGCCAAGTACTTTCTGTAAAATATGCTATAGAATAGAGGTTAGGTGAGGGATAATTTATTTTCTAGTTAATGTTATCTTCACAGGTGAATCAGGTAAGCCAGCTAGCCTGGTGCTGACCTCTTTGACTCCATCACTTGCTAAAAACAGAACTGCACCATTCTCAGCTGAGGCCACAGTGTTGTGAGCATGGCCCAAGGGTGTTGGTGATCACAGGCCTGGTGGTCGCCAATTTTCAGTTCTTCAACCAGGATTGATGAATTATCATCTTCAATTGTCTTCCCAGACAAAGCAGTAACCTCTGAGTAAGATCATCCAGAACGGGGGCTTTGGAGAGAGTACAGAGAACAGGGCTCTTACCTTGCACAAGACTAAACTGGGTTCCATCCGTGGCATCCCAGATTATCTCCTGAGCACTTTCAGTAGTGATTCCTGAGTGCAGAGCCAGGAATAACCCCTAAGCATTGCTGGGTGTGGCCCCAAAGTGAACAGACAAAAAAAAAATCTTCCAGAGAAGGGGCACATATGGTATTTGCACTTCCTATATTTCACTTTTTGATCTTGTCCGAAGTATTAACTAAATCCAGGCTAACAACTTGATAGAAACAGATGATTAGGGACACAAATGTCCCCGGTACTGCAGCAGATTTCTTACCCACATATTGGCAGTTCTCTATGTATTTGAGGCAGTAGCACACCATTTGGTTGGAGATGAGTTTCTTAATTCTATACTGCTGTGGCTTGAAATTGTTTTCTAAGAATATGTCTTATATCTGTTTTAAGGACAGAATATTATAATTTAAATAAGCATCATCTTATTTCTCATCAAATGAAATGCATTCCAATAATAGAAATAAAGGACTATTGATAACATCAATTTAATACAGGGATCAATTTGTAATTACTCTTTGCGGTTACGATCAAAAGACTGGTTCCATGCTTTATCCACCAATATATAACCACTACCTCCCACATTTAACCACTGCCTCCCACCTTGGACTGCATGTAACTGGTGTGATCAGATAATAATAGTGTTACTTCACTTGTTAATCATCCAACAACAAGAATGTGACTTAGTGATCAATGGCAATTACATTTGAATCGCAACAACATATGGTAAATTGAATCTTTTTGTACAGTGGCATTTAGTTGTTTGGGACCATGTACTAAATTAATGGGAACATCAGGTAAATTTAACATCTTTACTGCTTTAATTGATCCTAAAGTAGGTAATTATGTTATCTATAAAGCCAATTTGTCCTTTTTCCATTATTTATGATGTGTACTTGCATACTAGGCATACACCAATCACAATGCTATTGCCATATAAATGGTTAGTCTGTTTGAAATATAGTTATGAAAAATGAAAGATAAATGAGCTAAGTTAGATATAAATTGCTCTATCTCAGAATATTGTATTTCACTATAAGGTTGTTTTGCTCATAGTGCAATACAAAATATATATCTTTTTACAATCAGACATCTAAGAATTTTTTTCTGGAATTTTTTTTAAAGACATCTAGACTGTTCAGAGTCATTAATACACTGGTCTCTTTATTGATAACTTCAACTTTTGCATAATTAACTGTAGGTTTCTCACTTCTGGCAGCACAATTACACTACCAGTGGAGATTAAAAAGAACACTAAAATCTCCAGACTCTACCCCTCAAATTCAAATTTAATTATTCTTATAGTGCACCCGGGCACAGCTATTTTTACAATTTTTCATGGATAATCTGATACACAATGAAAGAGGGCAACTGATACCTAAGTTTGGGTCACACATTAAGAGAAAAGATAGGAAATTTAATTAATTGATTGTTTTTTTTGTTTGACAACACTGACAGTAAAATTAGAGTAAGTACATATTTAGAGAAAATGTATTTTTGTTGGCACTTGGAAACTTTCAAATTGATAAAGATTATTTTGAAAAATATAGTTGTACAGTGGTACTTCAAATACAGAAGATTTCACAGGGCTTAAATGATGCAGTTAAAAACAAAACAAAGCAAAATGATGACATGTAGACCTCCAAAGACTCAACAAAGGGCAAAACAGTACAAAAGCTTCATCTCTGAAACTTGGTAATTTAGATGCCTAAGGGAAAATAAATGTTCCCCACTTATAATTGGCAAATAATACTGACATTCACTGTATTTCCTACAATATAAATTTGTATTTGAGGAGGGGGCTTAGGTCACAGCTGAAAGAGACCCAAGGCTCCTTCCTGGCAGATATTTGGGGGTGTATATAGTGCTGGACTGAGGATCAAACCAGAGTCCATCGTACTTTAACACCTGTACTCTTTCTGTGGCTCCTTATTTTATAGTATTTCCCTTACTCTCCACAGCTATGCTAAAGTGTATATTATTATTCCAAATGTGAGGATAGAATTTGAAGCATAAGGAGGTTCGATGATCTGGGTAAATCAATGCAACTACTGAGAATCGGTATATTCATTGTGTCAGGAAGACCTAATTCTAAAGTCTACTTTCCAGAATCCTACAGCAGTCATTGTATTATTACACAATGAGTGATCCAGATAAAGCAAACTGCTGTCTTTGCCTGAACACAGTAACTCATCTGGGTTGAATAACCATAAACAAGATCTGAAATTGAGAGCTGATTTCTCTCTCACTATGAAAATTGGTCTTTTCCTTAGGGTGTATATCTTCTGATGTTTTTGTCTTATAAAAAACAAACAAAACAGAAACCCCAAAAAATTCTTTGGCTCACCGTTCTCTCAGAGGCCAATGGAGATCGTTGAAATGAAGAGAAAGGTTTTCAAAATATTGCTACCAGTAAAATTCCATGTTCTTCATTCTCCCCACCCTGGTCACTGTCACTGTCATCCCCTTGTTCATCAATTTGCTCAAGTGGGTGCAAGTAACGTTTCCATTTGTCCCAGTGTAGCCCGAGGGTGTATTGGGGTTTTTTTCCCCACCCTGGTAGAAACTGAAAAGTATTTTTTTGATACTTTCCTACCTATACACAATGTTTCCCTCTGACAATTCCTGATAATACAGACAAAAAATTAGAGTCATGACAATTCTCAGTAGAGAAAAGCATAGTTACGGTGAGTGAAATAGTAGTGATAAGAAAACAAAGAGTTGATGTTGTGGAAGCAGTGTGGGAGTAGGAGATGCCAAGCAACACTCTGTACCGGCAGTGTCTCTCAGAACCACTGGGTATAATCTGGAAGCTCCCGGGCATGGAGGATTGTTGCTGACATTGCACCCCCAGCCCCTGGCATTGGACGCGCTGGCTCAGTTTGTCAGCTGACAATGAGAACAGCCCAGAGAGCACTGCTTGAAAGGCCCCACCACCATTTAAAAAAATGATATATGTTTATCCTTAAATATTTCATCTCTGAATCTTGTGTTTAAAATACAGACCAAATGGCCAGAGCAATAGTGCAGCAGAAGCGCTTGAATAAATGTACTTGACTTAAAAAATATTACGGCAGATAGACACTTGCCTTGCACGTGACAGACACAGGTTTGATCCCTTGCACCACATATGGTCTCCCTGAGCCCTCCAGAGGAAAACTCTGAGTGGAGCTGGATGTGGTGCCCAAACAAACAATATCAAGATCAAATTTCTACACATTCAACCACATACACACACACAAATCCAATGATATGCAAAGGATTCACTATAACTCCTATAACAAAAATGCAATATTAATAAAAAACTTAGAGAAATGAATTTGATAAAAGCATTTTTCTATTGCATATGACAAAAATCAATGGAAGAAATATGATATTAGAATGGATATGGGATAAATATGAACCTTGATAAGGGAATCATGTCAAACTTTCCATGTTACATAGGTCAAAAACAAGTGGAAATTATGAAATGAGTGGCTAGAAACACTGAAGACTATACCTTCAACAGTAACTCAAATAAAAAATTATCAGAATAAAAACAGAAACAGAAGGACAAAGAGAGTGAAATAAAATATATAAATGAACAGGAGTCTGCTCACATAGCTGAATTCCATAGGAAGTGTTGAAGAAAGCAATGAAATGGGAATTAGCTGAGATATCCCATGTGACCCTGTGACATCTAAAACTGAAGAAAGTATCAATGATGTCATAATTGCTGACATTTCTCTTAACCTGTGCAGATGGATTAGAAGAACCCATGAGTAAAGGCAAGAAAGTGTTTTCTTTGAATTTCAAGATTCTTGGATGAAAGGTATAATAACTTTGAATGGAAGATCTTGAATTTCTCAGGATATCAAATGGTGTTACAATCAAGGAAGGCTATATAAAGCAGATGTATAGACATTGGGGAGGAATCAGATTCCGTTTCTATGGATGCAGTAAATAAAAATAGGTTGAATTTATTCTCATTCTTTTCTGTATTTTTGTAGGTATCCATGTTCTTCTTTATGTACAGATTTTTTAAATAATCTTTAAGCTATTTACCATATGCTATCAAAAAAGGACTATATTTTTGTAATAGTAACTTCCCCAAGTACTTGAGAATTTCTATCATTTGAAAAATGTTTAATATTCATTAAATTTGCCATTATAGGTTTAGATAAATCTTAGCAAATAGTAATTTAATTTAATTTAACTTAATTTCAGTTTTTTATCGGTTTCTTATATAATTAACCCATGTACTTAATTCCCAACAAGTAATAGAAAGTTGAAATAAAGTTAAGTGTTAAGTTAAAGATGCTTTATTAAGTACACTAAATAATCATGTAGTTGACATTATATAAATGAATATGATAAAATGGAACAACATTGTTAATATAATATGAGATTGTAACTTCAAAACAATTATTTTAGAATAACAGACAGTATATTTATAAGTAATAAGAACTTTAAAACTTCATTTATATTCATGATTCTCTTTACATTTTTTGAATCACTGAGGGATAGAATTGCAAAGCTTTTATGATTGAGTTTCAGTCATACAATGATCGAACACCCATCCCTCCAGCAGTGTATCTTTCCCACCATCAATGTCCCCAGTAATTGATGCAATCCCCCTGCAATCAATACTCCACCCCACTCTTATCTCTATGGCAGGCATTTTCCTTGTTACTATCTGTCTGCATTGGGGCATTATGGTTTGCAGTATAGATGCTGAGAGGCCATCATGCTTGGTCCTTTTCATACTTTCAGCATGATTCTTATTTCTGGATGGTATAGCTTAGGAGTTTATGGAAGTTTCAAAAAATTGTATGAATCAGTGATTTCCAAATTATGTGCATTAAACATTTAACGTGATTAAAAGTTTGGATTTTAAGACATCTGATGAATGATTAAATGCCTTTTAGAAGGAGAATTATGTAAAGTTATTCATAAATATAGAAACATTGGGAAAGTTGTGGGTAGAATTAAATTGTCATATTACTCAAAATTTATATATTTATACTTGTATATATTATGTATATATCATATACTGTTAAAAGTAGTTTTTTGAGTAGACACACTTTAATCTCTTCACTGTGATTTTCTGCCAATATGATGAAAGCAGTTTCTTGTCTTTGGGTACTCACACAATAGAGCATTTTCCAGACTGTGGGTGGATTTCAAGCTACCTCTGACCAGTAGTTATCTTAAATGCGAGTTGCATTATTCTTAGCTCCAAAAATCCTTTTATCTTTTTTATAATGGGATGAGAAAGAAGCTAAAAATGATTCCATTCAGGAAATTTTGGGTAAATGTACCTTGACTAATATTTTCCTTTCATTTATCAGTAAGAGTGTAAAACTAAAAGTATTCTGGTAAGCATAAATATTACCAGTCATTCAGATAATTATCACTGTGAAAATTTCAAAAATTTCAAAACAGGTATACATTTATCTAATTTTCTTTTGAAAAGTCAGAATCATCAGTTAAATTACAATAGCTTATTGAATTAGAAATTTTATGGTAATTATAAATAATACTTGCCTTAAAATGACAAAAATAATTTAAAATCACTTGTAAACTATGAAAGTAGGCTAATATTTTCTGGAATTTCCACAGGGGAAAAAGTGGTTGAAACAAACTTTGCTAGCAAACTCAAATAAGCTTTAAAGAGTGGAGCAAAACATCACCAATTTAGTTAAAATAGTCAATTTTCTAGACCCACGATGGCACAACCTAACTATGTGTATTTAAGGATCAAAGCTATGCTAAGACAGTTTGGAACTTTGATCTTCATAAGACTGTGAGTTTCAAGTAGCACTATAGGACCCTATTTTGTTCATGACCATTCTGCTTTTTCTACCAACTTCTGTTATTTCTTGGCTACAGATGCAGGGATGTGTGGTTGGCAAGAGAACATCAATTATGTGAAAAGTTCAGGGCAAGGGTAGCTGTAGAGGAAATTACATGCTCATTTTTATATACAAGTGATTTTCCAATATAAAGGTGGATATTTTAAAATGCTCGTGTTTAATGTTGAAGAAAATTGAAAGCAGATTATTTTAAAATAATTTACAGCATCCAGTTATGAATTCCCTAAGAAATTAGCCAGACTTTCCAGTACTTGTTTTGTTCTGCATGAATTGCAATAGTACATATATTAGAGATTATCATAAAATATTTTAAAGCATATAATGTACGCAAGGCAGTTCTTTAAGCAATTACTGTTCCAAGGAATACAAGGAAAAGAATAAATTCATAATAGAAAAGAATATATTTCATCTACTATATTACCAGCAAGACAAGAACACTCTATAATAAGACATTTTGCTCATCATCTATTCCTGCATTGAAAATATTGAGCATTAGGTAGATTATTCTCACTCTGCTTTCCACACTTTATTATAGCCTAGCTCACACAAGTACAGTAAAAAAAAATACAAATGAAGCTTTAATATCAATAAATCGAAGTCATAGAGTTAATAATGCATTAGAAAGGGTAGATGATAAGGAAGAAATATATTTAGAAAGGAGCTGCTATAAGTTGGCTTTATATTTGTTTCAATTAATTTTTTTTTTTTTGCTTTTTTTGGCGGGGGTCAGACCCGGCGAAGCACAGGAGTCACTCCTGGCTCTGCACTCAGGAATTACCCCTGGTGTTGCTCAGGGGACCATATGGGATGCGGGGAATTGAACTAGGGTCTGCCGGAAGCAAGGCAAACGCCCTACCCGCTGTGCTATCGCTCCAGTCCATCAATTAAACATTTTTTGTTGTAAGTCACACCTTGTCTAAAGCCAAACAAATTGGCACCTTGGACTTCCATTCTAGGGAGTCACCAACGCTTTAGTGTCACTTGGGCAGCCCTCCATGAGCTCAGAGGCAATATCTCTGCCCACTTTCATTCACAAAACATGAATTAAGTTGCACAAGACCAAAGAACAACCAGTAAACAGTGGGTGGAAGGCGGTGCAGAGAAAATAACGGGGTGGGGGGGGCACTTGCCTTGCATGCTGCCAAGCCGGTTGGATCTTTGGCACTCCATATAATTTTCTGAGACGGCCAGGATTTATTCCTGAGCATAGAATCAGAAGTAAGCTTTGAGGGGCTGGAGAGATAGCACAGCGGGTAGGGCATTTGCCTTGCCCGCGGCCAACCCGAGTTCAATTCCCAGCATTCCATATAGTCCCCTGAGCACCGCCAGGGGTAATTCCTGAGTGCAAAGCCAGGAATAACCCCTGAGTATCACCGGGTGTGACCCAAAGAAAAGAGAAAAAAAAAAAAAGATAAAAGAAGTAAGCCTTGAGGGAAAAAAAAAAAAAGTGCTAAGGAAAAGTACACCAAACTCCAGTGGGTGCATTAAGAGTAGAGACGAGGGTATTTCATTCACACAGCCAAATAGCAGGCACACTTAAAGTTTTTAATTTGCAACAGTTTCCTATTCTATTTTTTGCCCAGATAATTCTCTATCCAAAAGGACACATATTTTTCTTTTCGGGGCATAGTTTTGCTTGCCCTCTATTCTTTTCAAAGTAGACTTTTGCTGGCCATTTATGGTCCAAGACCTAAGCTGTTGTTACTCAGAGACAATCTCAACTTTAGGGCTGGGTTTTTGTTAGGGCGTGGGGGGCAGTTTCCCATTACATTTAGTTCACAGTTTTTTTAAGCCTTCTGTCAATGTGATCTTTCAGACTACAATAGGTAAAAGTAGTCAGTGCTCCCTTGAGTGATGGGCAATATGGAAACTAACTAAAACTGGAATTTTAGCATTTACAAATAAATACTGAATACATACTCGGTTAGCTATGCTGTTTTTATGATTCCTCTCGATGGGAGAGGTTCATAAATCATTAAGTTTACCCGATTTGGGGGAAAAAATGGTAAAGACAGATCCATGGAATAAAAAGTGATTGAGTATCACTTAATTAAAATATAGAACATCAGGGTAAGGCTCATTGCTAGAGTGTATGGGGGATGTGTTTGGAATATTCAGAAGAAAAGAAACTAACTAGTGAGTGAGTGTAATCTTGGAGTCTCTGTTCACTGCTTTCCCCCCCACCAAGGAAGTTTTCATCATATAAAAAGTATTCTGATCTCAATAGCGTTTTTTGGAATTTGTGACCTAAAAATCTTGTGAAAAAGTTGTAAAAACATAATATGCGAACTTCATATTAATATGGATTAATTTACAAGTGATATGGTTATTGGTAATATGTTTCCATAGAAGTACTCATATTTCATTGCTTTTATAGATAAAAAGCTTAAGTATCACAATTAGTGAATTTTCAGTAACTATAAAAATTAAATTTACCAGACTATTTAGATATTGAAATGAGAATAAAAAATATTTTGAATGGCTAAAGTTCCAGGTTTATCTCCCCAGATGACATATACCTGAGATAATTATGAAAAATCTACACTTTTAACAAACCACAATTAAAACAATCTAGATAAGTAATAGGTGGTTATACATAACAGAGATGCAAGGTCTGTGATAAAGCTGACAGAATTTCCATACAAGCATCAGTACAAAACCTTTTTATAAGAGGACCAATTTGTGGTCAATTCCAGTATAGCATCATATTTATAAAAATTAAGATTGATTTCTTAGTGTACATTTCAATGCAATTTGCATCATTGCTTATCCCCAAAGCCCACCCACTCTAGAAGCTCTTTCTAATATATACCTTCTACATCTTTGCATATCCACTCCCTAATATATTATTGTTTGACTTCATGACTTCTATAGAAAAAAATCACTTCTCTTATGTTATAGCATAAACATTTCCATTTAATGGGACATTTCCTAACAGCTTTCTATAATCCAGTCCCTGTCTCATCTTTTCTAGAAAAACAAAATAAACAAAAAACGTACAATTTTCTCTTTATTCTCTTTATTCAGATTTCCATATACGTTTTACATATCCAATCTGGAAACTTTATAAATACTTGTTAAAAGAAAAAATGACTTAAAATGATCATATTCTTATATGGCAGACTGGATCGATAGCACAGTGGATAAGGTGTTTGCCTTGCACTCGGCCAACCTGGGTGCGACTCCTCCATCCCTCTCAGATATCCTGGCAAGCTACCGAGAGTATCCCACCTGCATGGCAGAGCCTGGCAAGCTACCTGTGGCGTATTCAATATGCCAAAAACAGTAACAACAAGTCTCACAATGGAGACGTTACTGGTGCCCGCTCGAGCAAATCAATGAACAACGGGATGACAGTGCTACAGTGCTATTCTTATATGCATTTTATTCAAACATCTCATTTCACCTTGTAAGACCTAAACTTCAGTGCAGATTAGACTTCCCATCAAATTTCTTGTTCCTATGTACATATTGATTGTACTTCATGCTTAAAATAATTTGATTAAGAAGACTGAAAATTTCATAAAACAGTTGAATTTTGCATCTTTTGCCTTCCTAGTAAATCACCTTCTTCCTCTACTTATTTTTTTGTTTTGGGCAGGATGATAGGAGTTTGGGTCACACCCATCTGGTGTTCAGGGGGTTGCTCAGAGCAATGCTTGGACAATGCAATTGCTGGAATCAAACACAGCAAGGCATGCACCCAAACACCTATACTACCTGGCCGTCTCTCTGCTTCTTAATGTTCCTGACAGTATTTTATTTTTTAATAATTTTATTTTATCATTGATGTTCACTTGAATGTGACTCAATCCCATGTAAAACAAGATGAAAGATCTTAGGATCAATACATAGAAATGTATACATGATTATTTTAATTTTCCTGTTTTCTAGACTATTTAAATTATTATAAGCATTTTTTTTTTGTGAATAACTGTATAGGAGTGAAAGATTTTTTTGGCCGTGTCTGTATCTTTGAAATTCAGTAAGATCATGAATTTTTTCAGCATGTCTGTGTCTTTGAAATTCAGTAAGATCATGAATTTTTAATTGAATTCATGAATTATAAAATATTGATTTAGGATATATCAGGCATATTTTTATATTCACAGAAGCATTATAACCTATCAAGAAGTAATGAGGCTTTTGAATATTAAGCAAAACTATTTTACGTATGTGTCCTTTTACTCACATAATATTTATACATTTCAAGACCAAAATCAAAAAGCAATACTAAAAGTTGACTTCCAAGAGAATGAACTTTTAAAGTAAAATCTCTACGAACTATGTCTCTTTTTATTCTACTGATTTCTTTTTCTTCCTTATGAACTATTTCCTGCTACTGTTTCACAATGGATGCACTTAATTTGAAAGGCCACTTCTTCTTGTTTCATGTTTTATAGATGTAAAAACAGTGAGACACAAATCAATTGTTACAAATAACAATTTTCAGAGAAGACACTACTTCACTTGAGCTTAATTACTGTGAGAAATACAAACAACCACTAAATAAGTGAAATAATCATCTCAAAAGGTTATTTGAAGCCTGAAAATAACTCTGCCCCAAACATAAATCCTTGAATCCTAAAACTGTAATACTCAGATCTTGTTTTATCTTAAAAGCATGTATTAAAAAGAAATTCCATTATTCTCTTAACTCATTCTACTTTTCTAAAAATAAATACCTTTTAAGAATAAAATTATTGTGTGAAATTCAAGAGAATGAGTAAAACTCTAATAGAAGAACAGTCTCTTCACCATTTTAATCTGTTTTTGCCCCATTTCAGAGGTCAGGAGTGCTAATGCAATAGAACCAACAGGTTTCAAGGCAGTTATGAAACTGACTCATAAAATTTGCTATATTCACATTATATCCTAGAGTACAATTTACTTTTTGATTCCACTAGACAATAATTTTGACCTAATGTAATTTCGTGAACTTATAGTTTCATGAAATGGAACTGGAAATTATAGTTCAGTTCAATGTTCCAGATACACATGAACTTTATAAGATATACTATTATTTTCCATAACAGATCCATTTTATATTGTTCTTAAGTTCCTGTTCTTTTCAAAACTTTATAAAAAGTCTCTGGTTAAGTTATCTCTCATGAAATATGACCAACATTAGTATAAGAAGGAAAGTCATGACTGGTAGAGTTTTTGCAATTCTGACAGATAAAATGAAAGGCCGATTTAATAATGTAAAATGAGTGTAAAAACTTTAGTAAATAAACATATTGGAGAAAATTAGCGAAAACAGATTGTTTTTTAATGAATTCTAAGCGCTTTATATGATATCTCAGTCAACTCTTAGGATCATTCTAATTATTCTAAGCCACTAGAAACTTGTTTTTTATTTTTCGAACTATCATGTATACAAGCAGTGCTATGCTGAGGAATAATGACTCAAGAGCAGTTTACCAAATATTTAAGAATTGTGTGAGCAACTAGATAAAATATTGGTTTCCTGAAAGTGTTAATGGTGGAATATACTCATATCACGGCTATTATCAAAAATTACAACCAGAGACTATTAACTATTTTTCTGACACATAGTTTCTGAAGCTTGCTTCCTTGCTTCCGGTCTTCCTCTCTTTCTCCTTCCTAATGCTTTCTTTTTCTTTCTTTCTTTCTTTCTTTCTTTCTTTCTTTCTTTCTTTCTTTCTTTCTTTCTTTCTTTCTTTCTTTCTTTCTTTCTTTCTTTCTTTCTTCCTTCCTTCCTTCCTTTCCTTCCTTCCTTCCCTTCCTTCCTTCCTTCCTTCCTTCCTTCCTTCCTTCCTTCCTTCCTTCCTTCCTTCCTTCCTTCCTTCCTTCCTTCCTTCCTTCCTTTCTCTCTTTCTTTGTGGTCTTTGCCTTTCTTCTTTCCTTATTTATTTCCTTATAAAGTATCCTCTCATTACTTTCTTTTACTTTATATTCATTTCAGAGTTCCTTCAGTGTTTCTTAAAGGACTTATGCTAGCAAGTTTCAAATCCTCATTGTCAGTCTATTACAGTGTTTCTCAGTCATGTGCTATATGGTCCTCAGAGAGTTTCCAGGATTTTCCACAGTTGAAAGTCATGCAAATTAGGATCAAAGGCATAAGGCTACAGGGTCACCTGGTAGCATTTGAGTTATAGAAAGAAAACAGGTGACAGGGGCCATGAATTTATGACCACTAGTAATAAATTATTAAGATGTTCTAGATATTAAAAAACACTGAAAGTTATTCCATTCAAGTTGCATTGCATTTTGTATGTAATATATGCTACAAAAATCCCTAGACACCTAAATTCACCTAGGTGTCAAATATGCTAATAAATATACAAATTTTCCTAATAACCTACTCTCTGTCACAATAATTATAAAATTTCTGAACATTCCTCGAGCTATGTTATATTATTATTACATATATGACATAAAATTGATTAAATGTAGCAACAACTTCTTTATTTCCCACTTGTATTTTGAATATGTAGTTATATCTAAGTAAGTTTTCCATTTTACCCATTTGTAAGATAAGTCATATGTGTTTTATTTATGTACTTGCTTTATTTTTATTGGAGGGGTGAAATACCCTAATGTGTACAGGGCCTGCTCCTGGCTTTGTGCTCAGGGAATATTCCTGACATGGCTCAGGGAACCATATATGGCACCAACGATGAATCTTGGTCAGCATCATGTAAGAAAATGCCCTAGCAGCTGTACTGTCCAGCCCAAAGCATATGTCTATTAAACATAAAACTAATTATTCTCAAAAATCTTCCAAATGTTAGTGAGTGGACTTTTTTCCAGTTTCTTCATACTAAGATTCCTTTAGTCCATACTTCATGATTTTATTGACATTATCCAAATGTATCACAATGCTATATAACATGAACAATGCTTTATTTGGATACAAATTTTAAAAATCTAATTCAGGGACTGGAAAGATGCTAAGTCGGCAGGGCACTTTGTGCTTGGTAAACCTCTGCTCCATACCCGGTACTACATGTGTCTCCCAGCCCTTACCAGGAGTAATCCTTGAATTTAGGGTCAAGATTAGTCCCTGAGCTCCACCAGGCATGGATCTAAAACATAAAAAATAATTCATGTAATTATATTATGGCATTATGTATCTGTTCATAGTTCATAAAATAAAGCATTCTGAAATATTAGGAATTATAAAATTAAATTATTATTCAGACCAAAGCATTTGCCTGAAGGTTTTTAAGCATTTCCACTGATGATTCAGTTAACTCTCCCAAATGGCCTCAAAATTTAGATAATGAATGAGTTAAGGTAGATTAATTTGCTTCAATAGTAACTAGTTACTTTAACAATAAATAGTGTAAAATATATTTTAAAATATGATGCAGCATTTTGTGTCTTAGAATAAATACAGGAAAACACAATCAAAACAATGATTTCAGTATAAATAATATTTTTTAAGAAATTTTTGGATGTATTCTTCCATCTTCAAGAATCTAACTTATCCAAACTTCTCAGTTTTTAAAGGTGTGAAAGAACTGGATGGCTAACCAAGGACAATCAAATGTTTTTTTGTGTAAAAACACAAAAAAGAATGGAAGGGGCGAGGAGGAGAACACCTCACAGCACCGGGCACAGGGCACAGGGCACAGGGTAACTGAGCTGTCTCTCCCGCCGCCGAGTTCGGTAGTCTCCAGCCGCTTCCCTCACCCCGGGGAGATTGATGGCGATGATGAGGCAGGTGAAGGAAGGAACGGAGCCAAGTTGGTTGGTCTCAATTGTGGTTTATTCCAATCTCCTCTCTATACACTCCCGCCTCTCTCTCTGCTTCTTCCCCCGAACCCCCTCATACTGCCTCCTTAAATCCCCCTGCATCAGGGGCCAGGGCTTACACATAGGTGTGGTTACAATCAATAGGGGGTAAAGTTCTATCCCTTAGAGGATGCTTCTTCTAGGACAGATTCTCTTTCAGCAGGACACCCTCCCAAGAGCGGAATCCCATGGGTGTGTTTCTCCTCTCCTTGTCCAACTAACATATAAGTATTCATATTATTAATCATTTTGTATGGACATAGCAAGAGAAGCATGAAGCTTATAGAATTGCTCTCCTGGGGTCATCTCAATCTCCGACTACAGTGCTCGGGCCAGATTAGTCTTTCCTATCCCTAGCAGGGTCCTAGTCTCGTCATTGCTTTTGGATCATGACATGACATGTCCATGACCAAGCTCTTAACATTTAGTTAAGCATTAGGTGCTTTTGTCAGGCCCATCTCGATGCCAGGGTAGCACATAACTCACTGCTTGCCCTGGTTCTGTCTCGTCCCTCATTGGGACCCTGCTTTTGGGGTGCTAGAAAGTAAGGGCAGCTGAGGCTTAAGTCGAGAAAACAGATGCCCAGGAGTGAATAATATTTGAAGCCAATTAAATCCCATGTTACCAAAGCATATTAACAACTGTCTTTCTTTGTCCATACAAAAAGGACATTGTTTTAAAGTAAACTATTCAAAAGACATGAGGAGAGGAGACAGGCAATATTAACTTACAATACAAGTTCACTGTCCTAGCAAGGTCTGACCTTACAAATTAACAGGGTCTGATTAGGGGAAGAACTGATTAACTAGTAGAAGTGGTTATAGTTAAACAAAGGAATGGGAGTGACTCCGGAGCACTTTGATGGGTGTGACTGATATACGTAAGCTCCTAGTGGCAAGGGGAGCAGGACATACCAAAGTAGTCTAGAATTGTTTAGAGATTATTACCAGATAAGCCCAAACTCTGTGGCAAGGGAGAAAGGACAAACCAATGATATCCTACACTTTTTAACAAGAAGCATAAATTTAGATCAGAGATTTTTAAACATTATCTTTGAAGGATGAGAAAAATATTTTACTCTTTTATGCTCTTATAATTTCTGTTACATCTACATTCTCAATATGATAGATCTGTAGAATGAATGCTGCCATAGCAACATATAAACAAATGAGCAGAGCTCTGATTTCAGAACATGTTTTTGGAAGCCCCCCCCCGCCCTGCAGAGATTAAGACAGTCAGAATCTTTGTTGTAAAGTGTGTTTTATACTTACTGGAACTGGAATACAGTGATTAACAAGCAGGAGAGGAAGGGAATAAGACAAGAACACTGTGAAGCTAAGTGTCTGTCTTTTTGTGGTTGTTCCAAAATACAGAGGAACTGAGATGATTTCTAACATGAAATTTCAGTTTTCCTTTGCACAATAAAGTGAATCTAAATATTCATGCTCTTATGGAAGTCAGTCATAAAAAGACATTAGGCTTTTGTGATTTATGAACTGGCATACTGAGCTTTTCTGAAATGAATTGAACCTCTTGAGATTTTAAAAGCGATGTTCCAACTGATTTCAAATATCAGAAACCCAGGCAAAAGAAATAGAAGGGAAAAAAATACTAGAAAGACAGGATAATTATTTTGTGATAGCACTGTAGCACTGTCACCCTGTTGTTCATCGATTTGCTCAAGTGGGCACCAGTAATGTCTCCATTGTGACACTTGTTACTGTTTTTGGCATAGGGAATATGCCATGGATAGATAGCTTGCCAGGCAAGTTAAGAACTAAAATTCTTATTTCTGAGCCTAACTCTTGCTCACAAAGTTTCCCCATTTTTCTCTCTCTTTTTTTTTCCATGTGCAGATTCTTGATTCTTTCTTGTTTCTTTTTGGGGCGGCATCCAGCAGTACTCTTGGCTTGCCTTGGACTCAGAGACCACTCCTGGCAGGCCCAGAGGACCACACGGGGACCTAGGATGGAAGCCACATCCACCATGAGCAAGGCAATTGCCCTTTCCGCTCCCTGTCGCTGAGGTCCGCCAGTTCTGACTCTTGGACGGTACAGAGAAGCTTAACTTTCTGTAAACGAATAACATAAGTGTGGCTGTGATGAATGGAATCAGAAACTGTTTCATTCGTGGGGCTGATGGAAAAGCAAAATGACATCTATCCATTTTGCATAAACTAGCAATTGGGTTCTAGACTCAGATTCACTTTAGATGTAAAAACAAAACAACAACAACAACAACAAAGTGATGGAGCCAGTGAAGACAAATGGATGGAGATTTCATGCATGTAGGACAAATGAAAAGACAACAAACTCTAAGAAAAACTCCTGGAGTATGCGAAGTCTTGGAAGGAGTTCTACACGGGTGAGCTGCTGTGTCCTGGGAAATGAATGCAGATCCCATGTGCTGTGCGGGGTTGACATTCTCCGGGGCAGGCTGTGTCAGAGACACCGGACGGGAGGCTGTCTACCTGCGGCGGAAGGTCATCCGGCTAAACTGCCCACCGTGCTGACTCGGCACCGTGGCATTTATCAGCGCGCACAGGTTTCTTCCAGCGCAAACAGAACCTTCTCAGGCGTGAGAAGAAAACTGGCATTTTCTGCTACCTGCGGGCTTCTGCGTCTTGCAGCCAGGAAGGGCATCTGTAAAAGTTGGCTGCTTGCATGGCAGACGATGCAAAATGCCAAGAAGAGTGATTTATTTCCCAATCACGGAGGCTAAAGAGGAAACGCACCGAGATTCTAGGCATGGAAAAGCCAGGACAGTGAGACATTTTTATTAAAATCCTAGGGAGGAGAGTCATCTAGGTATTGTGACAATCGACAAATCTGCACTGTACGTGACACTTGTCCTTCTAAATTCCAAATTATGGTAGTTATATAACCCCACCCGCATCCCCGCACCGCCCCCGGAATATGAATCTTTCTCTGCACCTTCTATTTGCTTTTAAAAGGTAAAATGGTAGGACACATTTCGTTACTTCATCCTATACTTGTTTTGTTAAGTAAAATGAAAATCATTAGTTTTATTATCAGTTTTATAATTAGATTGTAAGACTAATCTGAATAGACAACACATCTACTCACAGGACTTAAGAATTTTAAGTTTTAAAGTAAAAAGTGTGTGATTGTGTTTGTGTGTGTGTAAAGTAAGGTAAGTAGTTACAATTTTTATTAAATAAAACTTGCTTTGAAAGTTGTGAAAAGGAAGAAAAAGGGAAACATGTTCAGAAGGGATGATGCAGGCTTCTCCAGGGTAGAAATAAGCAAGCCAAGAAACAGAGACAAATGAGATGCATATTTAAGGGAAAACTTGGACTTAACGAGCAAGATTCAAGAAAAAGTTTTTAAAAAAGAAAGATGAAGTTCGTTTCGGAGTTCGACTCATTTTTATTTTATGTGAGTGTGAATGTTACCTTCAAAGTTGCATTGTTGAAAGAAAATTTAAAAATAAGTCATAGAAAAAATGCCTCTCCCCTAATTACTTCTAGTTTTCATTGCATTCATTAACATAAAAGTCAGAAGTGCACATGCATGAGTAGAAATGTGTACTTCTTTGCCTAGTTTGACTTGAAGGACAGTCTGATTTCACTATCTGTTCAGATGTTCCTTCATTATTTCTTAATATGATCCCTCTGCATTTTAGTAAACTCCATGAACAGCAGAAATGTGCAAAGTAAACTGTCTTCCAAGAAAAGAACTTCTGAAGCTTTGGTAATTTTCTCAAATATCACCTCTGAAAAGAAATAAAATTTAAAAATTAACCTTTCAAATAGAGTCACTTGAATAACTTTTATAACTATTTTATAACTTTTATGATTGCACTGTTTCAGTTTTGGAACAAATTTGCAATAGAAGACATGTTTCTACTGTGACATGTCATCCAATGGACAGGAAAGCAAATGTATAGCCATACATATGTGTTTCACTATTAAGTCTTTGATTTTCTCTCACTGGGAAAACACAGGAGAAAAGAAAAAAAGACATCTAAGTTTGGTCACTTATTAAATAAGTACCCACACTAGTTTCATGCCTTTAAAAGTGACATCAAACATAACTTTTTGGGGGATCAGAGTGATGGTACAGCAGGTAGGGCACTTGCCTAGTATGCAACTTACACAGATTCAATTTCTGACATGCCATATGGTCTCCTGAAGTGATTCCTGAAAGCAGGACCAGAAATAACTCCTGAGCACTGATGGGCATGGCCCCCAAACCAAATCAAACAAACAAGACCAATAAAAACAAAGCAAAACATAAAACAAAATTATCATGATTTGACCTAACTAGAACCTATAAAATGATCAGAGTAAAAATTCATCTTATCAGGCAGATGGAATAGAGAAGGGATCACTAAGAAAATGATGGCTGGAAGAATAAATTGGGATGGGAGATGCATGCCAAAAGCAGATAATGGACCAAACATGATGACCTCTCAGTGTCTGTGTTGCAAGCTATAATACCCAAAAGTGTAGAGAGTATGGGGAATGTTGTCTGACATAGAGGGAGGGGGAGGGTGGGAAAGGGTGGGCATACGATAGGTGGTGGGGAATGTGCATTGGTGGAGAGATGGGTGTTTGATCATTGTGAGATTGTAACCCAAACTTGAAAGCTTGTAACTGTCTCACGGTGATTCAATAAAATTTTAAAAATTTTAAAAAATTCATCTTATCTAAGAGTAGGTATAACCTAGCTATTAATAATTAGTAAATAAAAATAAAAGCTATTTTAGCTTTAAAAATTTTTCAAGCTAGCCATTTATCTCATTACTTTCATCGTTTCATTAAAAAAATGTAATAGGATCAGAGAGGTCATATAATATTTAGGGAGCTTGTGTTCCACAGAGCAGGGTTCAATTCCCTGCACCTTAAGGAAAGATCTCTGATCAAAGAGCCAGGAATACATCCTTAACACACCTATTAGGTGTGGCCCAAAAAATCATGAACCAAAACCAAACAAAACTAAATACAACACACAGATTTTTACCAATATCCTTTTCTTTTGAAAAAAAAAAAAGTTAAATTCAAAGAATAAAATCACCTGGATTTCATGGTTATAGTCTAGCTTATTTTATTTGACAATTTTTAAATTTAAGTCTTAGCAGTCTGGTAAAAAAGACAGAAAACACACATTGGGTTCTCTTTAAGCTATACTGAAAGTAGGACACTTAAATGTTTTAGTGTATACTTCTCATTCTAAATATAGAAAATATCTTTATATTGGATTACATAATATTAATTTTTACATAGGTTAAAATCATATAGCAATTAATCACCACAAATTGACTTTTGTTGATTTTGATAATTCCATTTGCCGTTCCTTTAGATTTTCTTGGATGAGGCAATAAAGTCAGTTTGTTTATGCCTGTTAAGGTGATGGACACAGGGTGGAGGGAAACTCAGGTCATTGGCAGAGGGAAGGCCATGCTGATGGTGCCACTGAGGCTGCAACATTTATGCCTATAACTGAATAACTAAATCCCAGTGTTTTGGTAAACATATTTTTAAAAAGAAAAATGTACAATATTTTTTCTCAAGAGCTACTATATGCTCTATATAGTCTACATGCCTATATTTAGTCAGAAAAGAAAGAGGGAGAGACAAAGAGAATAAAAGAGATGACATCCTATTTCCTCAGCTATTTTAAAGAATTTCTTTCACATTGAAAAAAGAAAAAAATAGATTATTTTAAAACTCCCAGATATAGGAATCATGTTTGTAGTTTCCTTTTTAATTTTTTTATAATTATTAAACATTTGGTGCCATGGTTACCATACTGATAACAATGATGGGTTTGTTGTCCAGTTACTGAACTTCCCCATCATTGAATTGTCCGAGACTCTCTAACACAACTTCTTAAATTACTTCTAACCACATCTTCATTTCTCTCCTTGCACTCCCTGGCCTTTATTTTGTCATCTGTTTTGTAATTCAAGGAAAGTGTTTGTCATTTTGTTATTGTTCATTTCTACCTTTGATGTTTAATTGCTGTATATACTACAGATGAGTAAGTTATCCAGTATGTGTCCTTCAAGTGACTTATTTTGCTCAACATGATACCCTCTAGTTTCAGTCAAGCTGCAGAGAACTGGAAGATTTCATCTTTTCTTATGTGTGTTAGTGCGTGTGTGTGTGTGTGTTTGTGTTTGCGAGCACATGTTCACGTGTGTGTGGCTTGTTTCCACATTCTGGCTATTGTACTATGTGCTACAATAAGCATAGCTTATATATACTTCTTTCCAATTTAATGCTTTTGTATTTTAAGAGTAGATACCAAAAAGTGGATATACTTCATATGATAAGTTCTATTCATAGTTTTGGGAGACATATATGTACTTTTTAGAAGCTAAACTACACAACACTTCCTCCCACAAATAGTGCATTACACCCCTACTGACACTGGTTGTTTCCTCCTCCCTCCTCCTCCTCATCATCCCTTTGATCATCAAATTTCTTGAGCAGTCTCAGTCTCCATTCGTCCGAGCCCTGAGATTTTAGAAGCCTCTCTATACTAGTCATTCCCAACGATGCCGCATTTGAGGCTCTTTCAGGGTCAAGAGAATGAGACCCATCATTGTTACTGGTTTTGGCATATGAATACACCACGAGGAGTGTATTGCCAGGATTTCCCATGCAGGCAGGAAACCCTCGGTAGCTTGCCAGGTTCTCCGAGAGGGAGAACTAGGCTATAAGATGTCGCTTCCCGGAGCTTGGTTTTATAGTCTCTGGATGTTGGCCTTGATTGGATTACACAGCACTGGGGGCAGTTTCTGGATATGACCGCCTAGCTACCGGAAAATGGGGGATCTGGGCGGAAGAGGCCAGTCCTGATCAAAGCAGGCTTGGAGATCTCAGCCCCAGGTCCTGCACACCTGGGTTCCTCTGCTGGTTCCTTCATGTGTGAGGTTAGTCTGAACGTGTGGAGAGGGGCCTTGAGCATGGCTGTGGCTAGGTTCTGGAGGTCTTTGGCTGCTGGGGCTCTGCTCGGGGCAGGGAGGGAAACTCAACCCACCCCCTCCTAGGGGCCCTGGTGAAGACAGCCAGGTGCAGGGGCAAGAGACTCTGTTGTTTCCTAACTTTTTCAATATACATCTTTTCACTGGTGTGATATATAACATTGTCTTCTTAATTTACATTTTCCTGACAATTAGTGAACCTGAATACTTTTAATTTATTTTGGATGCACACCCATTTGTGCTTACAGCTTACTTCTGACTCTGCACTCAGGGGTCACTCCTGGCAGGGGGCCATATATGGTGTCGGGAATCACCCCAAATTTGTTGTGTGCCCTATAGTCCAGCCAACTGAACACTTTTTATAGGCCTATTGGCAGTTTCTGGGAAGTGTAGTTTCACGTATTCTCCCAAGTTGTTAAAAAGGTTATCTTTTTTATCATTGAGTCTTATGAGAGCTTTACATATCTTAAATATTAGTCCTTTTTTTCTATGTATATTGCACAATTTTTATTTTCCTGTATAATAGACTATATTTTTAAGCATCGGAGAGCATGAAAATACATGAGTTTTGTTTGTTTGTTTTATTAGAAGCATTTCCGGCACAGAACTGAAGTGGACTTAAAATAAGAGGTCAGGCAACTGAGGATAATCTACTGCTATAATGGAACAGGGATCTGAGAACTAGGAAATCTGAGTTCTGATCCTGGCTCTCCTGGTAAATAGCTTTATGCCTGCCCACAGGTGTCTTCAGGTCTCTGCTTTTTAATTCTTTCAACTGTAAAAGGAAGCTGTTGGCCCATTTTTTTCTAATCCTTTGGTTCTATAATTTGAACTCTTGATTCCAAATGATAGAGATTTTTTCCATTCATGCCACTTGTAAAACTTGGTTTTAATGGACACACAATTCTTTTTTCTGAGTGATTTCCTTATGCCTAGTTTTTGTTGAAAATAGAAAGTGCCACGAAACACATCATAAAACACTCCCTTACCCATTTTCCATAAAATCATAAATCATAGAGGGAAATACATGATAGATAGATAGATAGATAGATAGATAGATAGATAGATAGATAGATAGATAGATAGATAGGTAGATAGATAGATAGATAGATGCCTTTTGGAGAGCCTGGCAAGCTACGGATAGTATCCCACCCACACAGCAGTGCCTGACAAGCTCCCTGTGGTGTATTCGATATACCAAAAACAGTAACAATAACAGTCTCATTCCCCTGACCCTGAAAGAAGCCTCCAATCTTTGGGAAAGATAAGTAAGGAGAGGCTGCTAAAATCTCAGGGCTGGGACAAATGGAGACATTACTGGTGCCTACTGGAATAAATTAATGAACAATGGATGACAGTGATAGTGATACGGTGATCTTTATTTTACCCTGCATTAAGTATGTGCAGTGCTTTGGATAGAATGACCATTTGGACAGTTAATTGTTTCACTCGATGAACACAGAATTTCCTTCCTTCCTTCCTTC